>NC_084543.1:9167500-9467500 GCF_024500275.1 Phycodurus eques | reverse complement strand
AAGAAAAAAAGAAGATGCGGAGGAGGAGGAAGATGAATGGAGACGCAAACGTAACAAGAAGGCTAAGTTGGACTCATTAGCCTGATCGCCTGCTCCTTTTGTTCTCCGCAAATGTCTGAGTGGGCGGTAGGGAAAGGCGGTGAGAAGAGTCTGCCAACATCATGTTTATTATTGTGTTTCTAGTTTGTTTGTTTTATTATTGTGCTTGGAATGTGCACAATTCTCTTTGAGTTCTTAAGAGCATCGTTTACCTACTTCGCCGCTATGTAGCGCCACTTGCGAGCACAAACTTGAGATACGAGCGCTGTATGGTGGCAGTGAACCGAATTCAACTCACTTCACGATACGCTGCAGTTTGAACATTTCATCAAAAGAGAGGCTTCAAGCTTTTTAATGCCACTCCCAGGTGAAGTTTACTGTCAACATAAACATCAAACAAAGACAATCATACATTGTGTATTTAAAACAAACGTTCTGAATGGCCCGCTAGCTAAATGCTGGCATATAAAGGAAAACGTCATTGACATGCTAACAGTTAGCATCAGTAGTCACGGTTTTAGAACCCTTGAAGCAACAGCTATTAGAACACAATTGGTGGAGCAACACACAGACTATTATACTGCCTCCTGATAGCCAAGGTGGGCACACCAGTTGCATTACAGCATAAAATAATAAAGCACAATTCTTTACATTGGATTTATTGTTATTACCGTATGTTTTTATAGTACAATATTGTAGAGTCAGAGTGCTATTTTTCCTTATTTAAAAGAAACACAAAAAACTAATTAATTTAAATTAAGCAATTAAACGCGTTTCACAAGGCATCACTGTATATATATTGCACTGAAGGACAAACTAATGGTAATGAAAAAGTATGAATACAAAAATTGCTTTCAAATTAAAAAACGAATTTAGTGATTGTGTTTTATTACACAAACAACTAAAATATAGTTCTTATAAATAAAGTTAGCTTTTCTACAGTGATAATACCCCCAAAAATTTGTTTTTAATATTTAAATATTGTTAAATGAACTCAAACACAACATTTAAAAAACTAAATATACTTTCCATTATTTTTTTGCAAAATCAATATTTAATTAGATTTCTTTCCCTTTTAATATTGAAAAAAAATTGTTTACATGATGATAAAATAAAATCCTTTTTTTTGTACAAAAAAAACCAGACAAATTCTGAAGAGATATATACTGGACAGCAACATGTTGCATGAACAGGAAAAATATTAATTTCTTTTTGAGAATAGCACTCCAGACCGTGAGCACGAAGGTGTGGCACTACGGTCAAAGTGAGAGAGAGAGAGAGAGCTTGAGACAGACAGGATGAAGATGTTTCTTAACAAAATAAAATCCACTCAAATACAGTTCCACATTAAGATGCAATGTGCGTGACAGGAGCTCAGATCTGCTGCCAATAAATCCTAAGAAATGATCAACAGATGAGCGCTTGCTCCATTCCTCCATCCATTCGTTCATTCATCCATTCATCCCGACAACGAGACCCCCGGGGCTCACCTTTGTCAGCCGAGCGCTTCGTCCCCCCGAGCCGTAAAAATCCTGCACCACAGCGAGGCGAGATCCCGACACAAAAGGAGCGGACGCTGGTAGAGAACCGAGGCGGAATAACGAATGGAGAGAGCGAGAGAGAGAGAGAGAGAGAGAGAGAGAGAGAGAGAGAGAGAGAGAGAGAGAGAGAGGGAGGGAGGACAAAAGATAAAGGGAGGAGGCGGAGGACGGACCAGACAAACCCGGAGAGTGTGAGCGAGGCGAGCGAGGGAGCGCCAGGTGTCAGGACGCATCCACTCAACGAGTCGCGCTTCAGCTCACACGCACAAACACATGCAGACGGAAACAAGCTCGCTCTCCCTCTTCCTCCTCGTCCTCCTCCTCACCCTCACCCTCACCCTCTGCTTCTTCCACCAGTAGCAAAATTCCTTCACTCGTTCATCAACAGCTCGGTGTCGCTCTTAAATTTCTAATGTTTGTAGACACAAAAATTGGGTCTATGGAATGCTTGTCCAAACTTCAAGTGTGAAATTAAACAACCAAGTACATTTTTGACCTATTTCTGAAAGTATGTAATTAGCTCCACTGTTTGGTAACAGTGGGGCTTATTAACATAATAACCACCCCATACTGAGTGTTTCAGCCAATGACATAATAATAATTCCAGAGTGAAAGAACCACTCGTGCGACTTCCAAAGCACTATCATGTCAAAAGCCAAAAGATAAGTAGAGCTGCAGTGCTAGCACAGGTTTGTGTTAGCTTCCAGCGCTACCAGCATTATCTTCTGATAATAATGTTATAATAATATTTGACGTAGGACTCGGGGGTATTTGTGTTTGGCATGCACCGCTCCACATTAACTGACAAGTTTTTCTTTTATCCCCTCCACGTCAAGGATTTGCTTCATCTCTCCTGCTACCAACCACACTTTGAATCTGCTTTCCCTAACATTTACTTGCCTCAACTTCAAAATAAACTTTTTTTTTTTTTTTTTTTTTTTTTTTTACAGATAATGTGAGAATAACCACTTCCTCTTGGTAAAACATCCGTTTTTTTTTTTTTAAAACACGTATCTTAACACGATCCTTAATAAATCAGCAATGTAAACGCTAAACAATTTGACATAAAACGAGCTGTCAAACTGTATGGCTGGTACATAATATGCAAGAGTAATGCCGCTCGCCCTCCAGCTCTTTTGTCATGTAGAGTTGTACAGGTGAGGCAAGGTGACCTCTGCATAATATTTGAAGCTTGAACACATATATACACACACACACACACACACACACACACACACACATCATACCTTGGGTCAAAAAAGTTTCTAACGTCAATAATTCACAAATTTTGCAAAGTATAAATGGGCGCCGTGTCTTTAGCAATTTCAGTCAGGTTTTTGTCATACGGAAAACAACCTGAAAATGATTAGCCTCTTGTTGTTGGTTTCGAAGCGAGAATTAAAATCATCCAGACAAATAAACTGGACTTAAATCAATAAAATCAATGTAGCCCAGCCCTACATACTACCATAAAAAGTCTTGTTTGAAGTGTTACAGCTCGCTGCCACTGGGAAAGTAGACAACTTTCACACTTTTGTGTTACAGTGCAATTTAAACATTAAACACTCTTCATTTAATATAACAACTTTAGCCATGTATGAGTTCAGAATCTCCTAGAAGAGAATAAAAGTGTTAAGATTTTAATGCCGAAGGCCCAAAGTGGGACAACAGGAAACGCCGACACCGGCGGGGCGATGACGCTGCGATGAGAGCGCGGAGGAGGAAGAGGAGGAGACGGACGCTGCAGCTTCTTCTTCTTCTTCTTCTTTTGTACCCACGCGCCATGCTGCCCACATGCTCCTGGTGAAAATGGAGCGAGCACACCTCCCTTTCGCAAAAGACTTGTGTGACATGGTGACAACGGGAAAAGAATCAGGATACATTTCCATTTCCTGGATAACTCCAAACATGAGATGATGCCGGACGACATATCTACTTCAAAACGTACACACTTCTGATAGAGAAGTATCAAATTTACCCAGCCAACCATTCTATAATGCTCCTTATTGAGTCCGGTTCCGATTCCGGTTGCGTATTTCGATTCCCGTTCCAAACGATTCCCGATTCAGATTTTTTTTTAGGGGGCTGGGTCAAAAATGTTTGCATGGTTTAAATAAAGGGTGTCCAAATTGTGAACATCCATTTTCTTAGCAGGCCGCAGCATAGACTAAAATGAACATTTGACTCGGGGTTCTTTAAAACCAGTATCAATATCAAACCTATGAACTAAAAGGCAATGTGTGTGGAACTAACCCAACTGACTTAATATTCATTAATTAATGTTTCAGCTCAAAGTTAAATATAGCATTGTTAAAATCGTTATTGGGGACCGTGTCAAATGGTTTATATGTGCAAGTTTTAACTTGACTTCCTGTTTTAAGCTTGTAGCCTTTTATTTTGAAGGGTAGGCATCGGAACTCAGCGTTTTGGCACAAAAAGTAATTTCACACGGCACCGGTGATATATATTTTCTTTTTTTTTCTTTTTTTTTTTTTTAAATGGATGAAACCATAAGCTATAAACTGCTGATTCTTTTCCCTACCCACCGATGAGGCACAAGGTTAAGTGTTTGTGATACTGTGAGATGTTTATATGAATTTTGTCCCAATTCATTGTGATGTAAAGTTGCTCAGGTGAAATTTTAGTCCAATGTTAAGCTTATTGTTTGTCATTGGCGCTTACGTGGGTTTGAAGTCTAAAATAACCGTTAAAAACCATCAGTGCAAAAGTGCAACCAACCGTTTACCTCGTAGCTGTCGCAATGTTGGCATAGACCTGTTTGAATGTTTCATTCACCCAACTGACTGAGAGGTGACTCCACTGAAGCTGCGCGCGGTGTCGGCTGCGGCTCGGAGTACGTCAGACGCTACACATTGTGAAAGCTTCCTTTGCACAATATAATCTTATTCCAAGTTGCACTGAGACGACTGGTCATTAATTTTTAACAAAGTTAAGGCACTTTTGTTCGCCGCCGTTGGGAACAAGCACATCTTCGTGCGCGTTGTTCTTCGTTGGTTTTCACCACTTATTTGTTGGTTTTCACCACTTCTTCTTCGGGGTGGGCGGACTGTAGGCATCGAAACTGGGAACCGAATTTTAAAAATTTTAACGATTCCGGGAGAACCGGAATGTTAGTCCCGGTTCCAATCAGTTCTCGATTCTCGATGCCCAACCCTAACCATCATCACACAACGGAATGTGTTCGATTTAGTTCGAGTTTTCACTGAGATTTTCCTGAAATCTTTTTGCATACATCTCCGAACAGCTTTTCCTATATACCCCCAAATATCTTAACATTTGGAGATATATACTTGTTACTAGACATCAATGATATGTCACCCATTCATTCCTGGCCACTGGGCCACATTCCCCCCATTCATAGCGCTCCTTCCTTGGTCGGGTGGCACAGGAAGGAAGCGGAGCGTCTGTGTATCAGCAGGAGCCAATCTGTCGCTCGCTGGATTTGATCCATTGGGTCGGATCATGTGACGCTGCCGTAGAGATGATTGCTGTGGTTTTACATCGTACCTTTCGAATATTCAGACCCTGTTGTGTAAGTCCAAAATATTAGAAGCGGCTGCAAAGTACAAGCATGTTGTGCTGGCACCAGAAATGGGTAGTGTAGTCAAAAAATTTACTCGGGTAATAGTACAACATATGACTCAAGTAATAAGTACTGGTAGTCCTCCAAATAATTACTAAAGTAAGAGTAAGAAAGCACTCACTAAAAAAACTCAAGTACTGAGTACGTAACTGGTAAGAAACTTCTGATTTCTTTTTTTTTTCTCAAATTCAAAATTGAGCTCTTTGAGACAGACACAGATGACAACACATGACATATATAGTACTTGTTCTTTTGCGTAGTCCGTATGGTAAACAATAAATGTGAGGCGTCGGGTGTTCAGCCTCTTCTGACTGTGAGAAATGTTTCACATAAATGAGTCACTCTGAAAACCTCTCTTCTGTGTGGGCGGTGCCGCAAAGACGTGCAGTCAGGTGACTTGCTTCACTCCGTTTGATTGGTGAAATGGAGTCAAACATCCCTAGTGGTTACGGTAGATTGGTGACACAGACATGTGACAGCATCCGAGGCAGACGTCTCTCTGACTACCCAAAACAAATAGATCATGCAAGCAATAACGGATTACAAAAACAATAACAGATAGCGAGAAGGATGCAGCTCAGAAGTAGTGTTGCTTAACAAAAATACTCAAATAAAAATAAAGTGTTGTACGGAAACTACTCTGACAAGTATACCAGTAATTTATCCCCAGATTAATTAGGTAAATATAATAGCGCAAATGTAGCACGTCACAAGTTACCACCTGTGGGTAGCACTACCGGAGCATGTTTGCTGATCTCTAATTAGCGTTGTCCTCCTCCGGAGGAAAATGAGCCGTCAATTAGCAGGCTGCAATGAAGGGGAGCAATGCCTTCTCCTGTCAAGCTCCTCCAACACATTCGACACAACTGACTGAAGCATTTTCACTTGAGTATTTGTTTGGGCATGTCGGAGGAAGCAAAAGATGGCAATTCAATCGCTAACAGTGTCACCTTGACAGATGTCTGATTCCGATATTCACAAAATATTCTATCAAGTTGACCCATGGGCCAAGGTCCAGTCACGTCATCATATGTCATCCCCCATGAACCCAGTAGTAGCCTAACGAACAGACAAACGAACACAAAAACGACATTCTACAAAGTCGTTTCACTTTGTAGAGGTCTCATTTGAGTTTCCACAAAATATTGACTTGAATTGACCCGTGGGCCATGGAAGAAACAAGATTCTGGTTTACAGTCTACCAGGAGTCTAAATGGCACAGTTTGATTCCGATTTCCACGAAAATTTGTGTCTGGTCGGCCAAGGAAGAAAGAAGATTGTGGGTCAGTCAACCAGGAATTGTAGTCATAACATTTTATGTCATCCTCCAAGAAACAGGAATGATCCTGCTAACTCACAAACGAACCAACAGGCAAACTAAAAGAGGACATTCTACATCAGGGGTGCCCATTACATTGATCAAGATCACAATGGTAGTGTGGGTAGATCGCATGGCATAAAGACAAATTGACATTAGCCTATCGTCTCTCCTTCCTATGAGAGTTGTCACTTGATTGATGAACAGGACAACCAGCAGCTTCAAAATTCAAACAAGCTACCAAGTTGCCCAGCTAGCCTCATTTATTTGTACGGAACTTAAGAAAGGGTAAAAAAATGAGTGGGGAAGCTGGACCAAGTGAGATCCCAAAATCCTACCACTTCCATGAGGAATGGGAGGAGGACTTCTTTTTCACAATCGACGTGCGTTCGTAAGCCTGTGTTGAAATGGCTGACTCATTGTTTCGAGACTTAATAAAACAGCAGTAGCTACTGTCCGAGCTATGCATCCCTGGCTTATTCCATTCAGTCTAAGTCAGAGAAAGAATGTAGTAACAAACATCTGTGCAGTATCAGTTCATATTGTAAGGTGCACCACCTTATATCGTTCAAATACTCGCTGTACTTCTGTAATAAATAGGTTTTGCATTGTAAAAGTGCCTTGCACGCTAAAAAAAGCTTTAAAAAAAGTAGTCACCCCTATTCTACATTTTTTTTTTTTTTTTTTTTTTTTTTTTTTATAAATCAAGTGGGGAATTCTGATTTTCATGAAACTTAGTGTCACGCTGAGCCCTGAGCCCAGGAAGAAAGAAGATTTTGGGTCACTCTCCCAGGACTCTACTCACTCTACTCATCCTTCACGTACCTGGAAGAAGCCTGCAAACTAATAAACCAACTGACAAGTGAACAACACCCAAACAACTTTCTACGTTCTTTTTATCTACTTTTGTTAACAAGTGTTTTGTATGTGATCCCGATTTCTACAAAAAAATGTGTGTCAGGTTGACCCATCGGCCAAAGAAGAACGTAAATACTGGGGCACTTTCTACCAGGAATCAAAATGGCACACTTCGTCCAGCCATATCAACTTACATCATGCCCCTCAAACCAGGAAGTAGCGTGCTAACTAACAAGCTAAGAACTTTTTTTTTTTTTTTTTAATTAAAAATTATGCCTATTTTTTCCTCAATTATACCTAACTAATTTGGCCAAGTATGAGCGCTTCGTGTGGCACCGGTGTCGCTCCTGCACGCTAATTAGTCATGCAAGTGCTCGTCAAAAGAAGTCCACCTTCAACCCCTTTTCTCATTTTCCAATCAAGCGATGCCACAAGCTCTAATTGTCCTGTCAGGTGGTTAAGACCCACAAGTCCACCCCGTCCCCATGGTAACCGGAAAGGAACTTGATGTGAGAACTTAACCACCGATTCCCGAAATTGTCCAAGCTCCGGCAGCAGACGGAGCGAAACAACGTCAGAAGCCTGGAAAGCTGTTTGACTCACCGCTGCTGCGACTCTTGCGGTTGGCCTTGCCCCCCGACAGCAGCATCTTCAAGCTGTTGCGGAACATGGCGGGATGGCCGGATGCGTCGGACCGGACTGCACCACAATCTGTCAGAGGGGAAAAAGAATGACTGTTTGTTTTTTTATTACATACAGTTGTATTGGTCGAATGTACACGTGATTGTGTTGTTTAGTTGTCATGCCTATAGCGGGGCACACTTAGAGTTTGTTCCCAAAACGGGTTACCATAGAACTGAGAATATAACAAACAGAGAACCAGAAGAATTCATATGTACTGTAATATAATGCAATCGTGTGAATAACTGGTGTAAAGTAAATGGAGAGAGGTTTCCCAGGATGGTAGTTAGCTCTTCAATAATTTCCCCATTTTTGGAGAACTTATTTCTGTACTTTTATTTATTGTAATTAACCAAGCCATTTTTAATTCTTAAGCAAGGCATTCCATTTGATAAGTCATCATGAATATGACAATTTTCAATCAGTGATTTTCAACTAGTGGGTTGGAAGCCAAAATTCTCAAGTCAATAAGTTAATATGATAAAATGAATTCAATTAAAATATTCAATCCACTTGGGCCTGGCTTTCATTTTAATATAGTTTTTATTTTTCATATTTAATTTAGCTTTTTTTTTCCTATTTGTTACTTATATACAAATTGGGTGCTGGGTGGGGCAGACCACCAGTCAAAAAAAATGGATAGAATTCTAATTAAAGAATTTAGTATGTATCACAGTATACTTGGCTTTCATGAACCAGTTGATAATCACCAATTAAAATATTGACAATATTATTTATTTTATGATTTATTATTTATTAATTTTACACTTATTTTAATTGATTTATTTTGTATTCATTTTAGTGGATTTTACTTTATTTCATTTTTATTTATTACTTTTTAGACACACATTTATCATGTTCGGTTACGTTGTCCAAATAATATTTGTGCAAGGCTGCCACATACAGCCCACAGGACTGAATTGCGAAAAAATTACAGATGGCAATTTTGCCGCACACCAAGCGACTGAGCACCACGCCGATGCACTGCAACGGAAAAACTGCCACCCTGTCTCGGGTTTTGAGGTTCCACAAACAATATACTGTATTATGTTTTTATGGAACCATGAAAAACATGGTGTGATTGTCAAGGAAGAACAGGATGACCACAATGAAGAGGAAACAGGCAAGGAAAAAGGAGTAAATCTGTAATGGTAGATAGCCCCATTCACTGACTGCACCTGCCACAGGTATTGTTAAGTGTCACACACACACACACACACACACACACACACATTGTATATACTGTATTTGTGTGGTGGCAACTGCCGGGGTCTTGCTTTGAACTTGGGAAACATTTTTGTGAGTTGTGACATTTCATGTGCATTTTTGATTAGCTGTAACGTCTGCAACATTGTGACGGCGTTCACGTGATTACAAAAAAATGAAAACTCGATGCGGAACCCTGTGACAGCTTAGTCAGGTTCGGCCACGTTGCTCAGTGTGCATAGGGCTAAGTTTATTAAAATGGGTTGAAGGACTCTTTTGAAAGAAAAATAAATGTGGAGGTGTGACCAATCGAGGAGCCACAATTCAGACCGACGAGTTCATCCAAAGAAGATTGTTACACGTTGTGACTGGAAGCTGCGATAACGCCAGCGTATGCAACAAGGCACTAATCCGCACACAGAACAATAGCGGCGTTGCATTGTGTTTACGTGAATGATGCATGATGAGGAGAACACGGAGGAGGCACTGATGCATGCAAAGTCACTGGAACGACGTCCAGAGACATTTGAATTTGCTCAGCTAATGGTTACAAATGCTCGGGAGCTTTTTTATATTCCAGAGAGATGGAGAAGAGAGAGAGAGAGTGAAAGACAGAAAGAAAGAGAGGAGGAGGAGGAGAAGGAGGAGGAGGAGGACAGAGTGTGAGTGCTCATTCCCACTCTCTCTGACCCGGCGTTCCGGCCACGTGAAGGCAAGCCAAGAAGCAGCATGCTCGGGAGGCCGAAGTGCGTCAGCGGATGCGCGCCATCTTGGGGGCAGCATTCAGCCATGGACTATTTTTTGATGCCGTAGATTATCTCTATCGGTCTCTTTATTTCTATTTTACAAGTTGGCGGTTATCAAGAATAACTTGCAAGGAAGGATCACATTACAATCATTGTATGCCCCCTGAAGGAGCAACTGTGTTGTGAATTTACTTTGACTCTGTGGATTATTTCCAGTCATTCCATTTATTTCTATTGTGCAAGGTAGTGGTTATCATGAATAACTGACGAGAGGAGCAATCGCAATAATCATTGCCTATTTAGTTTTATTGTGAAAGGTGGCAGTTAATTTGCAAAGAACGATTACTTTACACTAATTGTGTGACCCCTGTGGTACCAAGCGTGTCACATATTTTTTACTTATTTTTTACTCTGGATTATTTCTAGCCATTCGGTATATTTTTAATGTACATGATGGCAGTTATCAAGAATCATTTCCAAGGAACAATCACATTACTGTTATTTTTTTAATTTTTTTATTTCTTGTCATTCCTTTTATTGGCGTTCATTTTGAGACACATACCTTGCACGCGTTATCGAGTATGTCATGGATTTATTATGATTTTGCGGATGACTGCATTTCTAGTCATTTATTACTATTATGCATAGTGGCAAAAATTACTTGTAACATATAGAATACAGAATAACATTATGACATATGATATAAAATATTCATTATGTGACAAGTACATTGGATACATGTGACCGGGTATGTCACGGATTCATTTTGACTTCACGGATTCATTCTAGTCCATGTGTTTATTCATACCGTGCAAGGTGGAAGGTAAAGAACAGCTTGCAAGGAACGATCACATAACATTAAATGCCTGTAATTGGTCCCTCCAGGACCAACCATGCTGTGGACTGATTTTGACTGCGGATTATTTCACTTTTCTGATTGTGCAAGGAGGACGTTATCAAGAATAACTGGCCAGAAGAGAAATCAAATTAATTATGCTACATGTACGTTGCGCAGATGTAACCGACCAGATCACTGACAAATTTGTATCCGAATCATTGATTAATTATGACTGCTCGCCTTTTGCGCAAGAATGTGGTTATAATGAATCACTTGCGTAGAAATATCGTATTACAGTATTGACATGCCCTTGTGTGACCGAGCATCCCATCGGTTTATTTTGACTGTGCATTATTTCGAGCAATACTTAACACTATCATGCGAGGAACAAGTGTCATATAGTAATTGCGTGCATCAGATCCAAAGTGTGCCGGACTGGAACAAAAGGCATCCAAGCTTGCCGCAGGTGCAAGCAGGCCGCTGCCCTCCCCCAAGGTCTGCCCCATCCATTAATTACAAAGCTTATTTACAATCAATAAAGCTTCTTTAATGGCAAAGGGCACGTTTGCAGGGCAAACCCATTGGATTTATCTCCCGTTACCCTCACGGGCTGCAAATTAAAAGTCATCTGAGAGGAACCAATGCAGATTCAATCAGGAGTTAGCCAAGACACCATTCCAGAGGGAATACGTTCACCGAGTTACCGCCTTGTGTGTTTTCGTAATCATATTTTCATGAATGGAGAATACAAGGACTTTCTTAAAGTGACTTTATGTCATAGGAATGTAGTAGGAAATCATACACGATGTGTTGCACCGAAAAATTACAAAAACAAATACATTTTACTGTACTTTAAATTAACTTTAAGTTGAAATCGTAACCGTGACTTGAAACCCAGACCTTGGCTTGATACCCTCACTTGGGCTTGAACCCGTAATGTGATCCCCTACCCAGGCTTGAAATCCTCACCACAACTAGAAACCCAAATTTAAAACCCTAAACTTGACTTGAAACCCTAACCTCGAGTTGAATCCCTAATTTATTCCCAAACCCTAGCTTGAAACCCTACTTTGAAACCCAAACCCTTAGTTCAAACCCTACCTTAGGCTTGAAACCCTAACTTGAAACCTGAACCCTGGCTTCAAGGCTCGAAATAAGATTAGAAAGTTGCTCCTCAAAGGAAGTCATCGATTAGCAAAACTGCTCCTCAAAGGAAAAAAAAGATATTTAGAGTTTTGGACTTGAAACCCAATTTTTAAATCCTAACACTGACTTAAAAACCCCAACTTTGGCTTCTTTGAAACCCTAACCAGGGCTTGAACCCCAAATGTGATCCCTAACCCTCCTTTAAAACCCTACTTTTAAACTCTAACCCTTGTTTCAAAGCCTTACCTTAGTTTGAAACCCTTAAATTAGTAAAAGCCTGACTTTGAAAACCTTACCCATGTTTGATACCCTAACGCCATCCCTAACACTGGCTTGAAATCCTACTTTAAAACCCTAACCCTTGTTTCAAACTGTAAACCAGGCTTGAAAACCTAATTTGAAACCCTAACACTTGTTGGAACCCTATCGCAGGCTTTGAGCCCTGCTTTAACTAAGTACTGCAGTTTTCTGGTTTGTAGCCAAGCTAAGAGTTTGGAGGTATGTAATGTTTGAGTTAAGTGGTTGCTGAAATGAATAATTACTACATGACATAACAATACAGCCCTAAAATAAAAACATAGTCAATCATTTCAACTAACTTTTCTCAAAGAACATGCTTGACACTCCATTAAAATCACACACACACACACACACACAAAGAATAGCACAAGTAATAATGTGCGTAATTTAATATCGTGCTGAATTATTAAACATGGCTTTCTGCCTCTAAATACTCTACGAGCTGCAGTCGCAGCGTTTTTTTTTTTTTTGGAGGGGGCGGGGGGGGGGGGGGGATTTACGCACAAGCTCGTTTGTTTGTCTCTTTACGAGTAGACCTGAATGTGTCAGCTTCACACACATTTTATTATTGGTAAAAGTGCAGCAATAGAACAATGTTTCTTAAAAAAAAATACAAAAATACAACAACAACAAAAAAGTGTGCTGACGCATGAGAATCAATGTCAGAGGGCCATCTGTGACCAACACACGGAAAACCGCTTTTGGGAAAGGTTTCGGGTTCTTCCGAGGTGTGTGTGCTGCGCATGCACACGCACACACAACAGCACATCAAAAAAAAGAAAATGCTAACTTGAAGAACCCCTAACTCCGATTTGAAATCCTACTTTGAAACCCTAACCTTGAAACCCAAACACTGTTTTGAAACCTTAAACCTGGCTTGAAGCCGTACTTTGGAACCCTAACCTTTGTTTCAAATCTTTACCCCATTTTAAAACCCTGATCTTGGCTTGAAACGCGACTTTGGCTACGTTCGCATGCCTTTTTATGTTCAATCCAATCTCTTTTGTGGTCATTCACATTACAAAAAACAAATGAGACTTGTACTGTGGACGGAATGCTTTCACAACGTCACACGCATGCACACAACTGCAAGGCGGCGTCTTTACACAAGTAAATGTTGTGGAGGAGGTCTCGGCATGATACATTTGTAGCAATTTCAAGGATTTTGTACAACCGGTGCCAACATTCTGTTATATTTATCAGTTGGAAAGTATCTTTTTTTTCCCCACCACTGGCTGTTTTGCCAATTTATATTCACATATGAAAAAAATGGAATTGTACTGTACACATTGACAAACAAATCCTGATACATGTCACATTGGGCAAGGAAATTGGAACTGACCTGCAGTGTGAACATCGCCTGAGAAAAACTTACCCATGCTTAAATCCCTAATTTGAACCTCAAACATTGTTTTGAAACCCCAACCCTAATGTGGAACTATAAACCTGACTTGAAGGCGTACTTTGGAATCCTTACCCTGATTTCAAACCTGACTTTGAAAACCAAACCCTGGATTGAAACCGTAACTCTGGTTTGAAACCTTTATTTGAAACACTAAACCTAACTTCAAATCCAAATCTGAACCCCTAACCCAAGATTGAAACCCTAAAGCTTGTTTCCAATCTTAACGCAGGCTTAAAACCCAAACTTCAAAGCCTAACCACAATTTGAGCCAAATTTTTAAACCCTAATCCAGCCTTAAACCTCTGTCATCCTCTAACCCTACCTTAAAACCGTATTAAAACTTTATCACAGTTCTTTGATTCGTGTGACTGTACTAAAATGAAATTGTAATGATTCCATTTTTAAAACAACGAAGAAAAGATTCAAGCCTGACGACAGCAGAATAAAATTGGGATCAGGTATTGAATTTCCGCTTGGTGAGGTTAAACATGATTGTGTGATTAATCCCGTTCGTAAATCCACTTTCTGCACGGCGAGCTCTCATTGCTACACCTGCTGGCCACTCGGGGAGTACGGCGAAAGCAGCACTGGGACGACAAACGGAAACCTAATTGAAAACGTCGCCTATAACCGCCAAGGTCTCCGTCACGTACGCTCATTTGCGTGAATTTAGCGTGGCCGGGCCGCCCTCGTACCGCTCAGAACAAACAGGGCAGTGATTCGGGGGGAGGAGGAGGAGGAGGAGGAGCCCTCATGAAATGGGGAGGGAAGGTCACCCCGCTCATGGCAGGTAATCAAAGCTGGCGCACATTAACATGAAGACGATTAAAAAGGGACTGAATGAATGTGAGAATTAAAAAGACGGAGGAGGTGCGGTTTGGAACCTGCAAGCGTCCTCTCGACGCTCGCGCTTTAATCAGGGCTCATGCGCACGTCACATAAAGGGAATTTCAGTCATGGGCAAAATGGAGCTCAAGTCACTTTAAAAGTCAAAGTAGGCCTACTACACTACACGCAAGCCTACTTCGGAACCCAAAGCCACGTTCAAAACTAGGAGGTGCAACAATCAATTAATTGACAACTAATCGATCAAATTAAATTAAATCGACAATTGTTTTGATAATCAATCGTTTCGAGACCTTGTTTAACTTAAACTGGTCCAAATCCACAGAATTTCAGCCTCTTACCAGTAAATATTCTTGAGATTTCTGTCGTCCTCCATGAAAGCAGACTGATTTTTGTGTCGACTCAAAATAAGACATTTGAAAACATCCGCTTTTACTTTGGAAAACAATCATCAACATCTTTGCCGATTTCCTGACAGCTGTTACCAATCAAACCAGTAACTGAGTAATAATCAATTCGTTTGTGCAGTTTCTACACTGTCAAACTGAAAAAATGCCGTGTATTTTGAATAAAGGGATGGAAATAGAAGTTTGTTTTATCTGAATAACTGATCAATCAAAAAATTAGTCAACAGATAAATGGATTTTTGACAATAATTGTGAGTTGCAGCCCTACTTGTAACCCCAAAACTGGTTTGAAAACCTAACCCTGATTTCAAACTAGGGCTGCGACTAACAATTATTTTAATAATCAATCGATTATTTTTGGAATTGATGAATTGGATTTAAAAAAAACTTTTTTTTGATTGACATCTATTTATTCAAAAACAGGATATTATTTCAAATTGACAGTGCTGAAGCACAAGCATAAATGGATTATGATTCCATTTCTGTGACCCTAACATCAGAAAATACGCAAAAATGTTCACCATTGTTTTCCGAAGTAAAAACAGATGTTTGCAAATGTCTCATTTTCATCACAAAAATAATCGGTCTCCTTTCATTTAATTCACTTTCATTAATTTTTTTAAAACAAGGAATAAACAATTCATCTATGATCAATAGTGGTCAATTCATTTGACGATCGATTAGTTGTCGATTAACCAATTATTTGCTTTCCCTCTACTTCAAACCCTACTTTGAAACCATAACAATGGGTCGAAACACAAACATTTGTTTGAAACCCGTATTTGAAACCCCAACCTTGGTTTGAAACCCTAATTTCAAGCCTTAACACTGTCTTCAAACCGCAACCCTTGTTTGAAACCCTTGCAACCGTACTCTGAAACCCTAACCTTGGCTTGATACGCTATGGTTTGAAACCCTAACCTTGACTCCAAACCCTATTTTGAAACCCACACCCAGCCTTCAAACCCTTGGTTGAAACCCTAACCCAGGCTAAAAAAAAACTTAATTTGAAACACTAATCCAGGCTTTGAAACCATATAGCAGTTTTAAAATCCTATTTTGAAACTAAAAAGACTGTCTTTAAACCCTGGCCTTTGCTTGAAACCGTAATCTTGCCTTGCATTAACATTCTGAAACACTAACCCTTGTTTGAAACCCTAACAGAGTTCTAAAACCTGACTTTTAAACCCACTTTGAAACCCTAACCCAAGGTTCTAACGCCAAATTGAAACAAAATCTTTGCTTCAAACCCCTAACGATTGTGTGAAACCCATAGTGTGTTATCGTTCATTGCATGTGCTCTACATGCAGCCGCTATACAGCATGGCTTCCTAACAATGGGCTGAGTGCAATGACTGTGCCGTGCAACGGCAGCAATACCTGCGGGGTCTCAATGCATGACAGTGGCGGGGGATTAAAAAGGGTAGCGTGGGCGTGCTGGAGCGAGAATACATCGTAAACGACTCGCTCTTGTGCTTCAGACCGCTGCAGATGTTTGATTGACAGAGCAGAAGAGCTCGAAAGGAGCTAATTAGCGTGTTAGCCAAACAGTGACTCACAAACAAAACACACGCGCGCGACTGTTTACATTCTGGCAGCCATCACGAACTGAAACCAAGTATCTAGTGACGAACGTGTACGTAGTGCACAAAAGTAGGGACACACCTCTTAATTAATCAATCAGGCTGGAGGGCACCACTCAGCCTTAGCGGTCTTTTGGCCTTTTCTTGTGGTGCAGAACAAAAGACCTGACAGCGATGGACAACATGTGTGTCGATACCCTAGGACTAGGAGGTTAATCAATAGTATTATTCAATTTTATTAATTTTGGGGGGATACAGTGTACCCCCGTCTATTAACAATTTGTGCATTCTCCCATTCACAGATTTTTTTGGGGACCTATCCTCCGATATTTCCTTAGAAACTGACAAATTTGCTGTTTTTATGCTCAGGTCTAAGCCCTGCCTCATATAAAAGTATTACTTTGGCGCCAACTGTTGAAGTGATCTCAGGAGCTTCATTTTAGTGCTTAGCTGCCATCTTGTGGAATCTATAGGCAAACATAAACCATTTTAGATGAGGGGGGGGGGGGGGGGGGGGCTTTTCGGTATTCCGTAGCACTGATTTATCAACCCGTTGGTAATTTGACGCAAGGTACGTGCTTCCAGACTACAAAAAGCCCAAATGTTGGTAAACACTGACTCGTGCTGTGTGTCGTAATGTTCTGGAAAGGGCTGCGGAATGTTACAATGTTGAAAAAGGACATCTTGAGCATTTATGAGATTAAACAGTGTTTACTAAATGTAATTATGAGAAATAAGTGTAAATGTAATAAAATGATTGTTGTTTTTTTTAAGTCTACCCGTATACCTACTTTTCCCTCGGTGTTTTTTGCCAAGGTCACCTGCCTCACCTGTACAACTCTTACCAAGGACAAAGTGTTGTTTTTTTTTTTTAATTTGATTCATCAATTAATTGGAGGGGAAAAAATCAACAGATTAATCGATTATTAAAACTATCGTTAGTTGCAGCTCTAGAACGGATTATGTCGGACTTCAGAGTTTCCGCTGTAGTTGTGCCTCCTCAGGGTAGCCCTGCCGTACCTTTTTGTCGTTCTTTGATGTGGCGAATTGTGGCGGAAAGGAATGCGACACTTTGACGGGCCCATCTGTCCAATGGCGAGGCGGTGGCAGCGAGCTCGTTTAAACAAATGTGTGCATGGACGTTCCCAAAGGAGACTACTTGAAAGAATTCACTCAGATTCTAACAGGGTGGCTCTGTTTTCTGTTTACATTACACAGTAATTAAACTTAACAGAGCGATGGAAAGGGAGCATGAGTGAGAAAAAGTGTTCTATGGAGTGCAACGTGGGTCCTATTATGCAAATCCTAAATTTACCTGGAAGACATTTTGCAAGTAAATAAAGCAGGGAACAAAGAGATGAACTATGGAGGGGTTTTTTGGTGCCAAAATTTCATGAAGCCAATGAAATAGATTTGAAATAATTAAATACATTGTGAACTAGTTTTGATTAAATGACTGATTTATCTATCATGATCTTTTTAATTAATTTCTCTTTTATTAAATTAGCAGTATTTTCAATTAAATAACGTTAATAGAATTTTTGATTAGGATATTTCTTGACATTTTTATTTATCCCATGGCATTTTAATGTATTTAATAGCATTTTTACTCATTTTAATTTCTAATAATTTCCTGTAAATATGACGTATTCAATGATATTTGTACCAAACGACTTTTGTATTTATTGAATTATATTTTAATAATAACAAATTAACATAATTTAAAACATTGTGAATTAATATTAATTTAATGACCAATTTATCGATTTCATTACCTTTTTAAACTATTCTTATTTGTCTTGAATTTTTTTCTTTGTATTTGTATTTTTAAGAATTTTACATCATTACTTATTTACATTTATTTAATGGTATTTGTGTTTACTTGAATTACTAATAGTCTTATGGAACTGATATGTATTCATTTCCATTTTTGTATTCATTTTTAAAGGGCTTAATTAAATAGACTTAATTAAAATTAACTTAAATGATTTTTGCAAAGCGGCACGTTGGACGACTGGTTAGAGCGTCAGCATCACAGTTTTGAGGATCCGGGTTCGATCCCCGGCCCCGCCTGTGTGGAATTTGCATGTTCTCCCCGTGCCTGCGTGGGTTTTCTCCGGGCAGTGATTTTCTCCGGGTTTCCTCCCACATCCCAAAAACATGCATGAATTGGAGACTCTAAATTGCCCGTAAGTGTGACTGTGAGTGCGACTGGTTGTTTGTTTGTATGTGCCCTGCGATTGGCTGGCAACCAGTTCAGGGTGTACCCCGCCTCCTCCCCGATGACAGCTGGGATAGGCTCCAGCACGCCCGCGACCCCAGTGAGGAGAAGCGGCTCAGAAAATGGATGGATGGATAATGATGCTGAAGCGCATTGAAAAACAAAATACAACAAACAAAAAAACAAGTTGTCAAAGTTAGCTCTCAAGGAGGTGGTGGACCGGACCAATAATCTGATTGGTTGAACTGTAAACTACGCCATTGTAAACTATTATAGTTCTCTTTTTTGGACTCACCTCACCACATCCTCCAAATGATAAGCTTCTCTTTATGAAAATGTCAAATGTCACAAATGGGGGTTTTTCATCCATTAACACAACAAGCGAGGCCTTCTACCCATCACGCTTAAAGCTTTTGACATTCAACCGAGACGGGACTGAAAAAAAGAAGTTATTCATGTGACGAGCGAGCATAAAAAGTCTGTCAGAGCCCTTTCATGTACGACTTGGATTATAAAACTCCGCGGCAGCAGCTACTGTGCCGTGTCCAGCTTCCAAAACGCCTGCCAGACGTCTTTTTATGATTAGCTTATTTTTCGGACTATAAATCGCAGTTTATTTTCATAGTTTGGCCGGCGGTGCGATTTATACTCCGGAGCAATTTATATGTGAAATTATTAACACGATGATATAATTTCACGTTATTTTCCCACTGACAACCGCAAGAGGGCGCTCTCGGCCTCTGTATCTGTACCTACTACTTCTGTACCTCTGAAAATTGATTAATTTCAACATTAGCGGTAAAGACATGTAACGTTAGCTGAATGTGATACGTTAGCATACCGTACACCTATTCAGCCTGTTGTTCTCTATTCTATGTTTTATTTTAAATTGCCTTTCAAAATGAAATGTCTGTTCTTGGTGTTGGATTTTATCAAATACATTTCCCCCCCCCCAAAATGCGACTTATCCTCCAGTGCGATTTATATATGTTTTTTCCTTCTTTTTTATGCATTCTTTGGCCGGTGCGACTTATACTCCGGAAAATACGGTAGGTTAGCTAAAATACCCTGGGGGGAAAGAAATCATTGACAATTGTCAGTTTGTATCCTGTACTTTGCAACTAATGCACCATTTCATCTCATTTAGTTTCAATACAAGACAAAACAGTCCGCCTTCCACCTTAAAGGACGACTGAGCTAACAAAAAAACAAAAAAACCACACACTACAAAAACACACAACTGAATAATCATTTACACACACACACACACACACACTTCCCCTGAGGAGCAAACAACTTCGTCAGATCTCCTTCCCCAACCTGACAACACTCATCATCCTCCTCATGGAGCTTTACAGCCTGGAGCGTCTGATTGGTCAACGCGTGACAAATATCACGGCAAAGGCTTTAAATGTAATAAGCAAGCGGGATAAATCATTTTTCACACGGTTTCCAATGTTAAAAGCAAGTTTGGCACCCCCTACCGTTTGAGTACTGAGGTAGGGGTCCCTAAAGGGTGAGTCAATTGGTGAACCAAAGTCATTTTTCCACCGTTCTTCTGGGCAGCTGTTGCGCAAACATGGAATATAGGAGACAAAGTGGTCCTGCCAATTGTCCCTATCAGAATCAGAGGCTAAAAGGGAATGCCTGAAAGCCGTGACAGTTGAGTGAAATTGACCTGACACTCACTTTTCCCACACTGCTGTGTTGAAGCAATAGTTGATGTCTGGCAAAACTCTGTTTTTGTACATGGTTTAAACTCAATACACCACCTTCGGAGGTACTATCAGAGCCATAACAAAAGCGGGATGCTCGGTCATCACACTCTGATGCAGCATTTTTGCAGAATGATGACATGACTTGAGGGACCCGAGGCAAGAGGAAGTTATTAAATGCATTTCCTGCCTCGCCAGGTAAGCACATCAAAGGCAAGCACACGCATCTTTCAAGGACGCCGGAAGGCAGCGAGCAGGAGATGTCATGTTTATGCAACCGCACGCACCCGCCAGCAGCCGCCAATCACACTGAAAAACGGACAGTGCAGAGAACGAAAGGTCTGAGCTTGCTTGTCCAGGTCACGTGTAAATTAGATAGTGGCTCTTAACTACAAGAAGTCATCCACCAATTAGAACTGTATCGCCCACAGACAGGAAATATGCAAAAGCAATTTGGACTATTACATCATGGACATTAATGGATTCAAAAAGAAAATCAATATAAAGCACAGCCCAGAGAACTAAAATCGAAAATAATTTTAATAAATCATTATATGTTCATATTTTACTCTTCATGATGCAAGTGAGGTGACAGCACGTCCCTGGCGGTCGATTTAAGTTGGAAAAAAAAAAGCAGTGAGGTTAATGGTACTTTAATGCCCTCACATTTGGGCAAGTAGAGCCTTTCGGACCGACACACTTTGAGCCGTTCATTGAACGGGACTAAAACCTGCAAATCCAAAATGAAAACACCTGCAAGGAGCTGCTGTCAGCGACAATTCACGCCTTGATGCTCATACGCAGACTAACCGCCCAACCCGACTCCAGCTCTTGACGTTACTCACTAGGCCACGCCTCGTAAAGGCACACCCAACTTGACAATACTACAATACGTTCATAATTCCACTACAAAAATAGTCTGTTTTGTTTTATAATGTTTTTGTACAATACAGTGCTTTTTCTTTGTGTTGGTTGTCGAGGGGCTGGACTGGTTTAATGGCATTTTAATTCACTTCAATGGGGAAAACGTATTTGAACACACAAATAAAAATTGCAGGCCACGGTGCCACTGTACAGCCTCTGCAGACCAGCATTCACTTTGTTTTGAGCCCAAAGCACACTCAAGCCTATCTTGTTAATTTGTCGTAATGAACCAAACGCAACCTTGGATGACGACCGTACCATTTCAGCACAGCCAAGTCTGATCGAGGTGACTGAACTGAATTTGCCTTCAACTTATTTTAAGCAACAATAAAGGGGCCCTCACACCCCCTTTTTGTCATAATCAAGCCTCAGTGTCAGTTACCTGCTTCCGATTGGGGCTCACTTGAGCCAATTCCCTCTGGCCTGGCTCCTTGCACTTTTTTGTGCGTCCTGTCATGATTAAAATGCCCAACAACACACCGAAGAACATGAATAGTAAGCATCGTAGTAAGCAACAGCCACCACCATATTGTTAGCCTGTTTACTCGGAATGATTGCAGCAGCACCAGACAGACTCTACAGATCAGGCGGGATTTATTTCCCAGCCAATTTTAAAGCCGGGCAAGAGTCATCAAACGCGGCGTGTACACCAGGCTCCATCAAAAACACAATGAAAACGCATGCTTCGACTCGATGACAAAGGACTTTGCTAGATGGTCAAATTATCCCGCAGGGCCGGTTGCACTCTCCAAAATGCACGGGGGTAAAGATCAATTTTGTAGGGTAGACTCGGGAGACATGCTGAAGTCCAGCAGAACTAGGAAATTACAGGTACATGCTATTTATGGCTCATGTCCATAGTTATGCTAAGATCTTGTACAGATACGGTAATAGGGGCGGAGCCCTGCCACGGATTGTGAAAAATCACAAGTAACTGACGTCCACCCAAAAAATGATTAGAACCAGTAAATAGACCACAAACTAGAATCCCAAAACAGTTTAATTTAATGTCAAACTCATCTTACATTACCCTTAAAAATAAATGACTTACAGATGATTTCATTTCACTGCACATGAAGTGCACATGTACATGCACTTGGGGCAAAGACTTTCGTAACTTCTTCTGCTAACAACCCAGGCCAAACTTACAGTTGGTCCTCAATGACATACAAAGCTTGTCTCTTAGGTGAGATGTATCACTTCTTGACACCAATGTACGCTCTTTCCTATTAGACGGGGCTTGGCGCCATCTTGCAGCCTCTTAGTGCATTTTAAAATGGGTATATATTAGGTATACAGTATTCATGACTAGTGACACACAAATACATGGGATACGCTGTACACTTATATTAAGACCTTAACAAGATGCCCCAATGGTTTGCGGCTCTAAATGACCAACAATGGCTCCATTTAAAACTTGAGAGTTGAGCCACCATGAGCATGCAAACCAATCCTGATTGCAAGCGATGGTAGGTGGACAACTCACAACATTGGCTGTGAGAGGGTCTTACAAACAGGTGGCACAGTAAACGCTTGTCAACCCCATCTAGGATGACTGGACCTAAAAAGATGCAGTCTGGGTTTAAGAGGAGCCGACCAATGTCATTATGTTGTCAGCTGGTGAGCTGCTAATGGGAGAGCGAATGAAATCTCAGCACAGCTTTTCAATCATGCGATAAGAGGCTTGTGCGATATCTCCAATCAATAATTTCATTAAGATTCCCGATTGGCCATTTGGTGATTATTTCGCACGTCTTCTACACCGTCTTGATGGATTTGTGGAGGAACATTTTGCAGGAGTGAAATTTACCAAATCGCAGTCAGTGTCAGCGCAGTTCACTTCCACCAATTGACACATACAGTGGGTACGGAAAGTTTTCGGAACACCTTCAATTTTCCACTCGGTTATATTGCAGCCATTTGTTGAAAATAATTTAAGTTCATTTTTTGCCTCATTAAATGTACACACAGCACCCAATATTGATTTATATTATTATATATTGTTGACATAAAAAAGAAAAACAGAAATACAGCCATAAGTATTCAGACCCTTGGCTGTGACACTCATATTTAACTTTGGTGCTGTCCATTTCTTTTGATCATCCTTAAAATGGTTCTACACCTTTATTGGAGTCCAGCTGTGTTTGATTAGACCGATTGGGAAAATTATTAGGAATTATAATTAGGAAAGCCACACACCCGTCTATATAAGGCCACACAGTGCATGTCAGAGCAAATTAGAATCATGAGGTCAAAGGAACTGCCTGAAGAGCTCAGAGACAGAATTGTGGCAAGGCACTGATCTGGCCAAGGTTACAAAAAAAATAAAAATAAACTGCTGCACGTAAGGTTCCTAAGAGCACAGTGGCCTCCATAATCCTGAAATGGAAGACTGTTTGGGACAAATCAGAACCCTTCTTTGAGCTGGTCGTCCGGCCAAACTGAACAATTGGGGAAGAAGAGCCTTGGTGAGAGAGGAAAATAAGAACCCAAAGGTCACTGTGGCAGAGCTCCAGAGATGCAGTCGGGAGATAGGAGAAAGTTCTAGAATGTCAACCATCACTGCAGCCCTCCACCAATCGGGGCTTTAAGGCAGAGTGGCCCGACGGAAGCCTCTCCTCAGTGCAAGACACATGAAAGCCCGCATGGAGTTTGCTACAAAAACATCTGAAGGACTCCAAGATGGTGATAAATAAGATTCTCTGGTCAGATGAGACCAAGATAGAAATTGTTGGCCTTAATTCTAAGTGGCGTGTGTGGAGAAAACCAGGCACTGCTCATCAACTGTCCAATACAGTCCCAATAGTGAAACAAGGTGGTGGCAGCATCATGCTGTGGGGGTGTTTCTCCGCTGCAGGTACAGGGAGAATGGTTGCAATCAAAAAAAAAAAAAAGGGTGAATGCCGCCCTTACAGGGATATCCTGGACAAAAACCTTCTCCAGAGTCCTCAGAACCTCAGACTGGGCCGAAAGGTTCACCTTCTAAAAAGACAATGACCCTAAGCACATAGCTAAAATACAGAGGGAGTGGCTTCAAAACAACTCCGTGACTGTTTTTGAATGGCCCAGCCAGAGGCCTGACTTAAGCCCAATTGAGCATCTCTGGAAAGACCTGAAAATGGCTGCCCACCAACATTCACCATCCAACCAAGGAGGAACGGCAGATGATCCCCAAATACAGGTGTGAATAACTTGTTGCATCATTCCCAAAAAGACTCATGGCTGTATTAGCTCAAAAGGGTGCTTCTACTAAATACTGAGCAAAGGGTCTGAATACTTATGGCTGTGTCATATTTCCGTTTTTCTTTTTTAATAAATCTGCAAAAAGGTCAACAATTCCGTTATTTTTCTGTCAATATGGGGTGCTGTGTGAACATTAATGTGGGAAAAAAATGTACTTAAATGATTTTTGCAAGGCGGCACGGTGGGCGACTGGTTAGAGCGTCAGCCTCACAGTTCTGAGGACCCGGGTTCAATCCCCGGCCCCGCCTGTGTGGAGTTTGCATGTTCTCCCCGTGCCTGCGTGGGTTTTCTCCGGGCACTCCGCTTTCCTCCCACATCCCAAAAACATGCATTAATTGGGGACTCTAAATTGCCCGAAGGTGTGAATGTGAGTGCGAATGTTGTTTGTTTCTATGTGCCCTGCGATTGGCTGGCAACCAGTTCAGGGTGCACCCCCGCCTCCTGCCCGATGATAGCTGGGATGGGCTCCAGCACGCCCGCGACCCTAGTGAGGAGAAGCGGCTCAGAAAATGGATGGATGGATGGATTTTGCAAATGGCTACAATATAAACAAATGTTTTTTAAAAAGAGTGAAACATTTAAGGGGTGTAAGTGTGGATGCAGTGAGGAAGTCGATTGTCAACACAGCACAAAGAAGTCCGCAATACAATTATTGTATTTCCTCGAGAGTGCGCGTCCGTGTTGCTCTCTGGGTGAATTCCACATTGAGTCCAGTAATTAAGTGCTACCCGCTGATTGGAGTCTAAATAAACACCCTCTGGTTCCTGAGTAGAGAATTCAATGAAGCCATTGTGGGATCGGCAACTGAATGGTAAATATATTTAAATAACATCGACTTCTTTTCGTAAAAGACGGTCCTCTCTGAACAAATATTTGCTGCATTTTCATCCTTCTTGGCTCAAACACATCATTGTGAAGGTCTCATTATGCAAATGAGCACAAGATGTGCAGCCAGCCAGAGCAGATAGTTGACAGGTTTAAAGTTCAAAAGAATAAAATGAAATACGGCAGAAGCCGCATAAAGACATGCAACATTTAGCAAGGACGATTCTCCACGTCATGGAAGCCTCATGGGTCAACCGGAACCTACGCTATGAAAGCCTAGATTCTCTATCAATTTGCATCAGTCCTTTCGTGATGAACATGGGTGACGGATTTTGTGCCAACCAGACATAGTTGACAAATCATAAAACACATCCCAAGATGAAAACTCAGCTTTCACAGGTGAGTTTTGTGGCTGTACAGGTAAATTCTCTTAGAGGTGTTTCATCAGGTTACAACCTCTGGAAATAGTCAAAATCCTTGAATAAGAGCACCTTCATGTCAAAATGTTATGATGAACATGCATGCCTTAAGGATATTGTGACATCTTTCACAATTAAGTATCACACATCTGTCTCTATGTAGAATGTTTTATTCTGGTGATGATCAGGTGAATTCCTGAGATGGAGTTTGTTCAGGTGCAACCCCCTGAAATGGTCAAAATCATTGAAAAATGGGGCAATTCTGGGGGTTAAACGACCATCTATTGATATAGTCATTTCTATTTTTACACTTGTCGACTATCTATCCGCGCAACTGTTAGCTTCCAAATAAAAGCTCACGCTCCTTGCCATAGATACATGCTTCCCACCGTCTCTGGGCGCAGTCGCTTCAACCTCCGACCCACTCATCCAATCACATTCAGACACCATCGGTGACCCCCAGACAGCTGGAACCCACATAACCCCAACTTCAATCCAAGCAACACGGCCGCTACTCACTTCAGTACTATGATTTTTTCTTTTTCTCTTTACATCACCTGGGGAAGGAATGCTTAGCAATAATGTATTGTTGCAACCATTCTAATAACTGCTGTGTGTATTCTTGCCAAAGCTCTACAAGCTCCGACTGTCAGCAAGGCAGCGTAGGTGTCCAAGACTGATTTGTGATGGACGAGTGAGTCGGGGGGCAGGACAAACATTAGCTGGATGTTGTTGTTTTTTGGCATAATCATAGCCGACATCCACCGTTAATTTTGACAGTAAAGAGTTTGTTGATCGACCACTGCTCCTGTCCTCGATTCATCGTCTTAACAGACGCTGCAGTATATTCTCTTTTCACTGTGATAGTGTCGATAAAGCGCTATATAAGTGCAGTCCATTTGCCACTTAGAATGACAGAACGGTGTTTGCTGAACTTGATTTAGGCTGCTTTTTCAGATGGGATGTATAGCACTTGTGTTTATATTTGAGGATAGGCTTGTATGTTTTGCAACTGACCATGCTACCAGTCTCATTTTTAGTCAAATATTTCTACATGCTTGAGGTACTGCTTCTAGACTTCTGCACAGAACCAGCGCCCTCCTCACCTGTTGCTTTCCGTGAAGTGTCTGAGGTGTCCAAAACGTGACTGGCAATTCATAGACTTCAAGCTCTACCCGTCATTTCTGAGCGGTCAAGTCGACCTATCGACTAATCGGTTCAATCCCCTCATCTTTATCTTCAAAACAAAATGTTACGACGAACATGCGCGCCAAATTTCATAAAGTCTTGATTGGTAGTTGCATCTGAAAAATACCCTCCAAGGCCGTAGTGGCACAGAGGGTGCTTTTGCATCTACTGCTACTTCTGACCGCTCGTTTGATCTCATTTGCTGTTGATTAAACGTCGGGAAGCCGTCCCCACGGGGCCACGTCGGCGTTCCTGGCGTGGCGAATGAGATACGGCTTGAGTGGGCCACCTCGGATTAACCTCGTCCTTTGAGCCCATTTCATTACAACTCATAAAGAGCAAGGTGTCGTGGGGAATGTCGCTAGGCCGTCGCGACGCTAGCACTCGTTCTGTTTCTTGTAGTCTGGGAGATAAGAGCTGGGCAGACAGAAATAAACACAAAAGTGTCATCTTGGGGGAAAAAAAAAAAAAAAACAAGTTCCCTAAGCCGCCAGTGTGATTGCTAGTCATTACCTACAGGGGCATGCGGTGTTAAAAATTCATGCTCTAGGTCCTCCCATGTCACGCCGGCTCAACTCAAAGAGCATAGAATAGGCTTTACTCGCAAGCGGCATTAAGCGGCCATGGCGTTTTCCAGCTGGATATCAATTAAACGCTCATTAGGCTGTTAGAGAGCGCAGACCTCCCCCTAGGGGTTACCCACTGCGAAACCGGCCGACCTTGACCTTGAGGTGCGGCTGAGGCGCCATCTTTCTAGCCCCTTGGAGACCGTTACATCAGATGCGCTTCCCCTCCTGGAGGTTCAGAGGAAAATATGTGGCAGTCATAAAGGGGAAAGAATTTCGAGGATTTAACCATCTGATGTGTCAAGAGTCCTAAAGTTATTATTATATTAACGGATAATTACATGCGTAGCGACATCAATAATTGCTTTCAATATAATGAGGCATTGCCAATACTAGGTCGGAAGCCGGTAAATTCATAAGTCGACATCAACCGCCACTATTATGTAGCGGTACCTTTTCACACAGGACAGCGACGTGGTGAAAACGACGGGGGGGAAAAAGTTCACTTGGGTGAACAGTGTGAACGTTGCAACTGTTTTATAATCTCCAGCAGTGAATGGCACTCCTGAAAAATGTTAAACAGACATTTTACTTGTTCAGAACACGGCTGCAACATTGTATGAAGTGCTGGCCCAAATCTTTATGGGACCATAAGCAGAATTAGGGGCCAGGGGGCCAAGCAGCTGCTGAGTTCACTTATGCCTCGGGCCGGTATGGACCCTGCAAAAAGGCCACTTTCTTACATATGCCGCGCTTTAAAAGCAAATTCAATGAAAACCTATGTCAGTTTGCTAACATGCCAACAGATTGCTTAACATTTATTGACAACTGATTGTTTCACTGGCGGTGGTTGACGACTCTGGGGCTCTGCGGAGGAGTGCGGCCCTGTGCAGCTGCAGCGCTGCTGCGGTCAGTCATCTGACATTTGTTTGTGTGTCTTTGATCTGCATGATTGTTGCTTTTTTATGTAGTGTGCACGGGCGGCTCAGAGAAACCACCTCAGTCGGCCCTGGCGCGCAGATGCACGGTGCCACGTAGCTTCATGAGAGCGAAAAAATAAGGTCCTGCATGCAAGAATCTGATCCTGCGACAGCTGCACAAAAGTCAGCTATTTGAACCACTACACTATCAATGGCCCAATGGAAGATGGTAACCATACTGGTGGGTTGTCAGCTTTGCTCCAGTACACAAAAAAAAGTGATATAGTTCAATATCTAACTTGAGTCTTTACAAGTTTTAGTGAGCGAGTACTTAAATCCTTAAATTGGTGGCTTGAATCTGAAGTGGGTCAGAGTTGGAGACTCGAATCACATGACTTGATTCAAGTGCCCAAACTCAGGCCGATGCTAAGGTCAAGGTCAAGCTAAACACAGGACTTCCCTTTAAAAGCCGGGACACTATCACTGACTACCGTGGTGGCCCACACGTGGAATTATTCCATTTAGTCCCGCCGCCCACCATGCCCACCTCTGCACACAAAGCTGAGGGAAGCAGCTGTGGTCATAACAACGACGTTGCTTGTCTTCAAGCCGAAACACGGCTGGTAAATTACAACCGAGTTAACCCGCAAATGGCGTTTCACACTGCCGAGCCGAGCTCTCCCGCTGCGCACATGTACGCAGGAGGACGAGGAACACAGCGTCCATTTAGACGCCACAGAGCACCAGTGTGCGGCGTAGGTGGGTGAAGTCGCTGAGCCTCGACGGCACACGGGGCCTTGAAGGAGGCACTAACTCTATTTCAGGGGTGTCTCTAGTCTGGCCCACGGGCTATTTGTGGCCCACTGCCCATGGCCTAGACTAAAAATAACATTGTAACCACCATGCAATGTTAATTTAAAAAAAACATTTTTAATAATTACAAAAAAAGTGGGGAAGGGGTCAGCGTAAAAAAACCCTACCCATGCGCGCACCCCCCCCCCCATGACAACTACTACGACTACTACAAATGATAAATTAGTTTTGTAAACAGTGAACCGTCACTATTCACAGGGGAATAGGGATTGAGTCCAGCCAAGCCAAATCTGGTTAACCGTTTCAAAACTGCAAACCTCTTTACTGATCCTTAAATGAACATTTCTTAAAGATTATTATCTTACTACAGATTGCTCTAGTGAGATACAGGTCGCTGGGCCACCCCAAAAAAAAAATAATCAGAAAATGCAAATGCCTTACCACTGTAAATCTTTGACGTAGCAAATGAACTACAATATATTGTAAATAATATACACTAATAGTCATTGCTGGATGGATTGTTTTGTGTTTAATAAATTAAACGTGAAGAATGTCAATGTGGCCCGTGCTTCTTTTGCTTTTTCTATATGTGGCCCATGGAAAAGAAAGTTTGGACACCCCTGGTCTGGAAACCACTGCTGTACACTTCAATGGCAATCCGCTAGTAGCGACTGATGTTGACGGGTGTGTGATTATTGTGTGGTAAAAAAGTCGAATGTAGCTCAACATTCCAAAACTGTTGACATCATCGCCGTCATTCCAGCCAGGAGGTTCTCCTTCAAGACCAACGAGACAGCTGGGCTCGAGTCCAGCAGCTGCCTAACAGGCTAAGCGTGTGTGTGTGTCCGGAGGACGCCCCCACCGTGATTGGACGCCAATGTAAAAGAGAATGCTCACACTGCTCGGGAGAAAAAGGGATTAACGCCGTTTTATTAAGGCTACAATATGGGGGTTGGGTGGGTGTTATTTGGGGGGTGTCTCGGTCTGTTAAATGTAGGGAGACGGGTAACAATAACTTCGGTGGAGTTCAAAATTACTAGGCTGATTTATGTTACTTAAACCGGCAGCAGTCCTCCCGACTCTGGCAAATGGCATTCCGCTGTAATTCCGCATTCCTAACTGTAAACCACCACCAGAGGGCGCGGTTAATTCAGGCCCATATAAATAAGTCTGCCGTCTGAACAGGAAAAGGAAACACTTCGTTCATCTTAGTACCATTCTAAGAAAATAGGGTTCCCCCGTCCAATAGGGGGCTAAATTTCCCCGATGACCAACCGGTTAGCTCATTGGTCTCACAGTTCTGAGGTGTTGGTTTTTCTCGGGGTATTCCGGTTTCCTCCCATATTCCATAAAAACGCATGCTAGGTTAATTGAAGCTGTGAATGTGAGTATGTATGGTTGTTGGTTTATATGTGCCCTGCGATTGGCTGGTGACCGGTTCAGGTCGTACCCGCCTCGTGGCTCACTGTGATAGGATCCGGCACGCCCGCGACCCTTGGCAAGATAAGCAGTACAGCGGGCGGGCGGCTGGATGGATGGATGGATGAATGGATGACTTTGAGCAAAATTACCTGTTATCTTATTGTTTTTACTTTCTTTAAGGGGATTGGAGAATCTCTGAATATTCTGAAGTCCTTTTTCCACAGTAGTGTGACACTGAGCAGCAGAATAATGCAATCTGGAGATCTATGTGAATGTAGCTCAACATCCCATAGCTCATGTCACATCCTCTTCTTCTCTTCCTGGATCAGACTACAAGATTTCAGCCCTCTTATTGGCCCCGTTTGCTATCGCGGCCGATTTTTTAGATCGGGCCTGACAGATTTCGTCGGGAATGAGAACAACTCTTGTAATGTGACATAATCCACAATCAATGATTTGGCCCTACGATAGCCATACAATGCCAAAATAATAAGTCTAGCATGTTTGATTTTTGGGAAATCATTGTCATGTTAATTATAAAAAAATATATATACAGTGAAGCCTTGAGAGACAAGTGACCTGATTATAAGCAATCGTTCAGCTGATTTTTTTGTTTTTTTGCTTTGACATGCAAGCAGAAATTGGAGATACAAGCACTGTATTGTGGCAGTGAACTCAACCCCCTTCAAAGCAAGCAGTGGTTGGGAAGTGAACAATGCTTCAAAAAAAAGATCTATTTAATGACTGTCCGAGTTGAAGTTCACTGTCAAAATAAACATAAAAAGAGAATTACATGCTATGTCATTAAAACAACCACATAGCTTTGCCTTAAAAAGTCCGCTTAGCTTAAGGCTAACAAACAATACAAAACGCCATAGATGAGCTAACGAACACAATCAATGTGGTGATGTTATAACACTCCCAGCAACGGATATTTGAACACTAATTGGGCATCCACACATGTAGACAGACAAAATAACAATATTCACTTGCATATATTCTTTATACTTTGTGAAAAATAACTAATGCTACTGCAGCTTATTGACTATCTTATTGGTACTGAAGTGAGTAGCGGCTCGTTTTTATCTTATTGACTAAGAGTAGTTAAACTCTTCGTTTGGGTCTGCATGACTGTATTATGCTGCTCCCCGGGGGGCGGGGGGGAATAAAAAAAATGTAAAATATATTTGTAAAAAACTGAGTCGCAATTAATTAATCATGATGCAAAAACTGTTTAATTGTTTAACCAATGAAACTCATATCTCAAGGCAACACTTTAATTTTATCCATCAATCCATCCATTTTCATTACCGCTTATCCTACCTAGGCTCGCGGGCTGCTGGAGCCTAATAAAAAGAAAAAGCACTGCCACAGAATTGACACAAACTCACTTATGGCAGGAAAAGGGGAGGGGAAAAAAACAACATGTATTATTTATAGCACATTTCTAATGGCGCCCTTGTTATAGTCGATCTCATTATTTTTCAATATAAAGGCAACTTTCTCCAGCTTAATCAATTCCATTGCATCAGTGATCTGTTCTTTATGGCTTTGTGTCATTTCAGCAATCCAGATATTCATTACTACAATTTTGTAAGGAGAGAAAGATTTTCATTCTTTGGAGATAAAATGAAATTACCGTATTTTCACGACCAATATTAAAAGGCACAGTCTCGGTTACGGGGTCTATTTCTGTATTTAACACGTACATAAGGCTGCACCGTATTATTGGGCGCAGGCATGGTAAAACATGCGCTAGCTTAAAACATACGGTAGCATGCATGCACGCTAAAACAATTTTTTAAAAAGGCAGCGGGAGCAAAACTGAGTTCGGTTGTACTTTATTGAAGTATTTAATAATGTTATGTTTTGATCAATCCTCATCCACAAATCCATCAAAGTCCTCATGTTCTGTATCCGAAATGAACAGCTGGGCAAGTTCTCCATCAAACACGGCAGGTTCCCTCTCGTCATTGTCGGAGTCAGTCTCGTTGCCGCGCGGCTCCTCAGAAACGATGCCGGCTTTTACGAAAGCTCGAACAACAGTGCAAGCAGACGCGTTAGCCCAAGCATCCACAATCCATTCCCAAATTGTGGCGTAACTCGCCCGGCGCTGCCTCCTAGTCTTAGTAAAGCTGTGTTCGCCATCTGTCATCCGTGGCTCCCACGCCGCTCGCAACTTCACTTTGAACGCCCCGTTTACACGGATGTCCAGCGGTTCGCCAAGCCTCCCGGAATGATGGAAAGCTCCGAGTTATTGCACTCAGTCGAATGGTGACTGTAGCGACGCTTCTCCCGCCTGTTCTTTGCTCATTAATCCATTGCTCGAGTTGGTCTTCCAACTCGGGCCACCTCGCCTTGTTTCCGCGTTTTGTTTTTCTTTTCTTTTTCTCGCAGAAACTCAGCTTTGTCTTCTTGACTTGGCGAAGCTCGTTTTCCTGCTTCCTCCACTTGCGAACCATGGATTCGTTAATCTTGAATTCTCTCGCGGCTGCGGCTGCTCGATTCCCATGTTCCTCCGCGTAACTAATAGCTTGCAGTTTAAACTGTGCTTCGTAAGGGTGTCTCTTCGTCGGTGTCATTTTCGGGGGTCCTTAGCCAAACCGATGCACATACCGGAACTATGTACCTACTGGGGGCGTGTCTTTAGCCTCCCCTGTCACGCCCACCCTTCCCCCTTTACGTCCGTGTGCTGTCCTCAGCCACGTACGCCTTCCTCTATATAAGCAGCGTGTCGGCAGGAAATGCTCCCAGTCAGTCAAGCGGAGAGCTCATTAAAGTCACACAACAACATTTACAGATTTTGGAACTCGGTGCGCACATAAGACGCGGTGCATTATAAGGCGCCCCGCCCCGTCCATTTTGGAGAAAGTTTAAGACTTTTAAGTGCGCCTTATGGTCGTGAAAATACGGTATGCCGATTTCCCAATACACGCGTTTGTGGTGCATGTAGAATGGCTACATTCGTGGTAATCATTACTTGCTTCGTGATGCCCAGATAGCTTTGATTTGGTTATCGTCGAGTTCCTTCACTAACACTGTATTTAATGCATTTACAATCCACTTTCAGGCATATTTTATAGAGCTGTGATGGGGTGTATTATATTGTTAAGCATCTTATATTGCCTAAGTGTATTTTTTGCACAACAGAAGGGCTGCTTTGCATTTTTCCATCTTTCATTCCAGAAGTATCTTCCTCTGGCTTATGTAGGTCACTAATTCATTTCATCGCACAATTCTTGAATGCATCTGGCTGCTTTCATTGAATAATGTATAGCGTATTTCTAACAATATTTTTACCAGACAAGTTGGAGTTGTTTTTCACACGTGTGTGTATCTGTATTTAATTCTGTAGAGCATATTCTTTTTAATAGTGTTGCAATGTCATTCTCAAAAATATGTATATCACTTTATGGGAGATTGTACTCTTCAGTTGACTCGTTAAAACTTTTAAAACGGCTAGTGAAGAAACTGTAACTAAGCTTGATGAGTCCCTTTTCTAATCTTAACTCAAACTTTTTGTTTACTGTTAAACTTGAGTTTTCCCCTATCGTTCGATCTATTGAAAAAGCTGTTTCAATTCCATTTCTTTGTACATGATATTAAAATATTAAATGACGGTTCAATTGACTTTTGTGCGGGTTACTTTGGAAGTGTTGTCATAAAATATATATATATTCTGTGTCGATGTGTAAGTTTTGTTGCATTATTTCCTTATAATTTCCTTTCACGTATTTCCAGTCTCTTCACGGAATGATTTAATAGCATATTCATTTGCTGACAACCAAAGGACAGATAGTAGTGGAAGAAGTTCGTAGTTGGAGCCAACCTTTTCTGTATGAACGACAAGCTTGAATGTGAACACTGTGCCTTTTTTCCATGCAATATAAAGGTTGTGATTGTAGTTGGACTTTGCTTTGCTTTGTTACACCCGACTACAACATTTTGAATGTGTGGATGATAAGCTCAAAGCCACTTTGACGTCATGTCGCTTAATTATTTGAGTCACATAAGGAGATTGAAGTCCTTTAAGGTAACATTTTTGACAGTGAGGAGCATGTACTGTTCCGAAAACCTCAAGTAGGCCTCTGCATCTAAGACATTTCGTCTCTTTGTTCGCACTGGTATTGAAGGAGGCGGAAACAGCGGTGCGCTGTGATCGAGCAGGCTGCTCTTAAAATAGACCCTCTGATGAGAAACAGACAACAACATGGATGTGAAAAATAGTTTAAAAACTGAAAAAATACAAATAAAAAGCACATTCCTCACATCACGTTTCTTCTTTAAGGCTTCTTTAGGAATCAGTTGTGTAGAAATGCATTACATTCTGAGAGCGGTTTCTAATATTCAGATTATTTAGGTCACAATATCAGAAACACAAACAGTTCTTTTTTTTTTTTTTAAATGATACTTCAAAGAGAGCTCAAGTAGCATGAAAAACATGGAAGTGGTTAAAACTTTTTGAAGTGTGATTATTAATCCGTCCACACATTTCCAAATGTTGTCCACCAATGAAGCGCTCTAATTGGATTTCTCTGGCGTACACACTCGGCCTCGTCCACTCCTGATTGCATCGGCGCTTTCGCTAGGCAATCCACAAATTTTTCTTTTTCTTTTTGTTACATTTGTCTATTGAAGAGGCAAAAACAGTTTAAAGTCATAGAAAAAATATTCTAAAAATAAATAAACAAAGTTCAACACCCCGTTCTTGTCTTCTTTCAATTATACGAATTTTAAGAGAATGCTAAATTTATAAGACCCGGAAATGGCATGAGGGTCTAAATGAGGGGGCAGAAATAACTCACGTATTTGTTCCTTTTTTATTTTATTTTTTGCAAACAAACAACTCATGGATTTGTCTGGAAAATTCTGGCTGTGCCAAAGACACAAACAGGAGGCTCTCTGTGAAGCCCTTTGAGACTATTTTGAGATTAAGGGCATTCATTAAAAAAATGAACTTGGCTTCATTAAAATGAAATAAATTATACACCAGTTGTATTCATAGATCAACTATTTTACATATTTACCTCATCTTCAAACGGCCCATCTGTCAGTTTTAAAAAACGAATGTGGGCCTTGAACCCGTAAATTTGTCCAGCCCTTGTTTAGACTGATGCTGACGGGAGCAACTGTTATAAAGCGGCAGGTGTCACTTGTAAATGGACAGCACATTTGGGAATAATAGAAACTGCACTTTGAGTAGAATGGGTTCAATACATTGTCAAAAGAGGAAATATCGGCTGGACAGCAAAATCCTGAACATGGAGTTGACACTTCCTGTTTCATTGAGACTTCTGTATGCTAATTTTGCTTATGACGACATTTTGAGACTATTAAATGAACAAAACAACAGTTGTCAAAAGAAAAGTGGGCCTTTTGTTTAGAAGACAACACGATGTGAAACACAAACTGTCTGTTTATACGACAACAACTTTGTCCCCGTTTACAGACTTGCACAAAAAAAAACGCTGTAATATGCATGCCATGCCACCAGGTGTCAATGTCACTTTAAATGACACGCCATTTAGATGTAGCCTTCTTTTAAATACGCTTCGAAGGCATACGTGTGATACGAGAAGGACGACTTTAGTCAGTTACGGAACTTACGGAAGAACGGCAGTTACGGAACTCTGCCATACACGTTAGCGATGTCGTAAACAGCTAACACTAACATTCCACTTTGAGAGCCATTTTCAAATGTTAGAATTTTTAGGGCTGTTGTCATGTTGTTGTTGCTGTTTCAATACAAATTTTGTATGTGGACTGAGTGATATTTGTTTATGTCTTTTGTCTGTATTATACCCTTATAGTCGGTGATTTGATTTGAATTACCCATATGGTATGGCTGAGCGATTAATCGATTTTATTTTCGTTTAATTGTCACGATGATATTTCCTTTATGTTCGCAAATTCCCTGGTTCTAAGTGCCTTTCTGTTGACGTGCAATGCTTACTCTAACTACATGGCTGCGAACAGAGAGGAGCTCGTTTACAAAACAGTTGCCAACTTTGCAATTTGGTTGTTATATTTAGAAACTTTTCCCACCGATTTATCAAATATTTTTCAAAAAACAGACTAGTGAGTTCAGTTTCAGCTAAGAAACGCACAACATAAGCAGAATCATGTAAGGATTGCGCTCACATACATCTTTTGAAAAAGGGGACATATTTCCCAGACATTTTCTGTTCAGAAAAAAAAACCAAATTCAATTAATTTCAGTGGAAGTTGATGCTGTTCATGCTGGGGGGGGGGTCTTGTTTGGTATGAAAAATAAAGCAAATCTCAGGAGGGAGGAAACAAGGCAAAATATGTCCTGAATAATACCATTGACATTTGAGTTTGCTATAAGGGGGGAACATTTGTGGAAAAAGGCCATATAGCGAAGCCCTACATTATGGGTATTTTTCCGGCTTCGGAAGGATAACATAAACTAAATCTAGAGTAATTTCTTTTTTTTAACCTTGTGGATGGACAGTTTTGGCTCATCTCGTGGAAAACGAGGCTTTGTCCTCGCCCTGCGACTGACCGACAAGATAAAAACTTACAGACCAGCTGGTACAGGAAGAAAAACGAGAAAAGCAGCACAATGGAAAAGCACGTATAAAGATGGCGGGGGATGAGAATGAGAAGATAAGTAAAACCAACACATGATGTGATCAGAGAACGCTTTGAGGCCCGACTGTCTTTTATCTGCCTGGCTGACACCTTTGCTGGCGTAGACCTACTTTTTCTGACGGCGGTTTTAACATAGCCAAGGGGGCTCGCAAAATACATTCTTGTCGTAAAACCTCCACTGCAGCCGACGCAATCTCGTTAGAGTTAAGAAAATGAGCGTCCGGGATGCAGCGGGCTTTTATTAAACTGATTAGCGGGCCTTTGTTGCAACATGCTATTAAAACACGTCTGTGAGGACGGAGCAGATGTCACATAATAGTTTGTTGGCCTGCAGCCACTCAACAAGTAACAACAGCTTCCAAGTTCTATCTTTACGGGGGGGAGAGCATGCAAACGCCATACAGGAAGGCCAGAGTCAAGATTCTAACCCATGACCTCAGAACTGTGAGGCAGACGTGCCAACCACTAGCGAACTGTGCTACCACTTTAGATTCCATCCATCTTCTATCGTGCATGCTCCCATTAGGGTGGCGGGTGATCTGGAACCTTTTGCAGCTGACTGGGTGAGATTTGGGGTACAACCTGGACTGGTCAACAGCCAATCAAAGGGCACATATAAACAAACTATTCACACTCATATTCACACCTTTTGACAATTCCTTCAATGAACTTAACACGCATGTTCGGTTCATCTTTGGACTATGGGAGGAAGAACCCCCACACAAGACCACACTGATTGTCAAGTCAGTGTAACACTAATTGTTTGTGTGTGTGCACAACAACAACAATGGATTGCGGAGGGACCCAATACAAAAGAATACGTTGCCTTGTGCACACTAAATAAAAATGTGCTTGTTATTATCTACAAAGGTCATGCGTCCTCATTAAAAACACCATTCATTATTGGTGGTGGGCAGTGTTCGGTATTGAACAGGCTTATTTGATTATACAAGCAATATTCTACTCTGTTGTATTCTATTATAAAAACATGCACAGGCAATTGGAGTATTTAATATATATATATATATATATATACATATATATACACATATATATATATATATATATATATATATATACATATACATATATATATATATATATATATATATATATATATATATATATATATGTATATATATGTGTGTGTGTGTGTGTCTTGCTTACCTGGAGGCTTTTCCTACCCTCGGACCTTTGTCTTGCAGTTCGACTCTGGCATCACATCGGCAGCCGCGTCCTCTCGTTCCGCTTCCCAGCCGACACACGATCTCCCCGGCGGCCCGAGCCGAGCGACTCTGCGGTAGTTTGCCGCACCGGACGACGAGTAGGGACGCTCCCGGCAGCGACACCCATGGGAGGTAGGTTGAAGCGGTGGTCGAGCTCGCCTCTCCGGCCGGCTCGTAGCTGCTAGCTCAGCACCGCTGACGGAACCAGGACTCGGGCCATGTGCGCCGCGCCGTACGTGCTGCTACTGCTACTGGTGGTGGTCGGTGGGGGTAGTTAATCACAGGCAGTCCCGGGCGAGCAGTGCCACGCAGCGCCGCAACAACACGGTGCGACGACTTGCCTCCTCCTCCTTTCGACGTGTCAACACAGCAGCAGCTGTCACGCTCTACTTCCGGTGGCGTCTTTCAAAACAAGACCACAAAACGACAATTTCAAAATAAAACACATTCTAAGGAGAAGTTCATCCCCCCCCCCCCACCCCCCCTACATTTTGAATCAGATTCCAGCTGTTTGTAGCATGCTTTTGCCAAATATCGAAAAAAAAATCAAGAGTTACATATGTTAAACATATTGCCATGGTGAAATGGCTCATTTTCGGGGCGGATCTGTCTCTTGCTAAGCGCCAGCCCTCGTCCTGCTCCATAAACCCCAATGGCACAACCAGGGTTCTTCTTCATGTTAGAAGAAGAACCATCTTTTATTGTCATGAACATGCATGCATCCATGCACACGAAATTTGTTCTCTGCCTTTAACCCATCACAGTGAACACATACACATGTTAGTGGAACACACTGGAGCAGGGGGTAGCTGAAGCGCCCGGGGAGCATTTCAGGGTATCAGTGTCTTGCTCAAGGACACCACAGCCGTGAGTCTTGGGAATGTTGGCGGATGGTCCCGTCGGGGTCTCGAACCTAGGTCCGCCACGGTGGCAGGCAATGATCTTTACCATTGGGCCACGGCTGCCTAAATCAACCGTAATCCCACACACGCACTTAAAGTGAGCACCCATTGAAATTTCATTGCATTATCATTCGTGGTGGCAGAATTTCATCACCAGGCAGCCGAATTGCTGGGGAGGAGGTATTGTGTACAGACACAGGAAGAGATTTAAATGAGAGGTTAAGAAAGCTAGCTCCGTCCTGGGCTGCCAACTGGATTGCATCGAGGACGTGGCGGACAGAAGGATGTCGGCCAAATAGACATCCATCATGGACAACACTTCCCACCCTCTGCGTTACACTGTAGAATCCCTGAGCAGCTCCTTCAGTGCCGGACTTTTACACCCTAAGTGCAGGAAAGAGCGCTACTGCAGGCCATTTCTGCCCACAGGCAATCAGGCTGTTCAATTGCACTAAATAACTGTACAACACATGCGCAAACACACACGCACACAGACACACGAAACGCTTTCAAATGTCACTGATGCGCAATATTTTCTGTACATTAAAACACAAGTTGCAGTACATCTTCTACAATGTTGCTGATTTTCTAAACTTGATCCTGTTTGTCAATTAAAAAAAACAAATCTTCTTCTTCTTTTCCTTTGGGCTTGTCCCATTAGGGGTCGCCACAGCGCGTCATCCTTTTCCATGTAAGCCTATCTCCTGCATCCTCCTCTCGAACACCAACTGCCAGCATGTCTTCCCTCACGACATCCATCAACCTTCTCTTTGGTCTTCTCTTGCCTGGCAGCTCCATCCTCATCATCCTTCTACCAATATACTCACTATTTCTGACGTGTCCAAACCATCGAAGTCTGCTCTCTCTAACTTTGTCTCCAAAACATCGAACCTTGGCCGTCCCTCTGATGAGCTCATTTCTAATTTTATCCAACCTCCTCAATCCCAGCGAGAATCTCAACATCTTCATTTCCGCCACCTCCAGCTCTGCTTCCTGTTGTCTCTTCAGTGCCACTGTCTCTAATCCGTACATCATGGCTGGCCTCACCACTGTTTTATAAACTTTGCCCTTCATCCTAGCAGAGACTCTTCTGTCACATAACACACCTGACACATTCCTCCACCCGTTCCAACCTGCTTGGACCCGTTTCTTCACTTCCTGATCACACTCACCATTGCTCTGGACGGTTGACCCCAAGTATTTAAAGTCCTCCACCCTTGCTATCTCTTCTCCCTGTAGGCTCACTCTTCCCCCACCACCCCTCTCATTCATGCACATATATAAGAATAATTATTCTTGTTCTTACTTCGGCTAATCCTCATTCCTCTGCTTTCCAGTGCATGCTTCCATCTTTCTAACTGTTCCTCCACCTGCTCCCTGCTTTCACTGCAGATCACTATGTCATCTGCGAACATCATGGTCCACGGGGATTCCGGTCTAACCTCATATGTCAGCCTATCCATCACCACTGTAAACAGGAAGGGGCTCAGGGCTGATCGCTGATGCAGTCCCACCTCCACCTTAAATTCATCTGTCACACCTACAGCACACCTCACTGCTTTTCTGCTGCCCTCGTACATGTCCTGTATTATTCTAACATACTTGTCTTCCACTCCAGACCTCCGCATGCAGTACCACAGTTCCTCTCTGGGTCCTCTATCATAGGCTTTTTCTCGAGATCTACAAAGACACAGTGTAGCTCCTTCTGACCTTCTCTGTACTTTTCCGTCAAGTCCCCACATTAAGTTCTAGGCTCTGTGCTTTCCTATTCTCTTTCTGCCGAAGAACCCGCTTACCGCCTCTTCTTCTTCCCCGACTTCGACCCACAGTAGCTGAATTTCCACCGGCGCACTGCAGGTTGACTGCGCCTGTGGCGGACGTTGTTAACCCGGGCCACGACCGATCCGGTACGGAATTCTTTGGATGAACGCTCATATATGTTTGGCAAAGTTTTAAACCGGATGCTCTTCCTGACGTAACCCTCTGCATTTATCCGGGCTTGGGACCGGCCTACAGTTTGCTCTGGCTTGCTGCATTAATCTCTCTGGGGCTGCATTAAAAAAAAAAATCTTCTAATCTGGTTTATTTTGACGATGGTTGTTTTTTGGATTATATATTATCGGTTGCTGCTATATCAAGTGAATTTCCCCACTGTAGGATCAATCATGTTTAGTGCTGTGTCCATGCACCACAAACATGCTTTCAGTGTCTTGGGCGCTGGCTTCTTTTCCACACTCTGGGCTCTGTTTCTGCTCGTACAAGCAAGCAGCAGACAGGAACTCGCAGCCCGCTGGTTGGCACGCTAACGAATTGGCTCAGCAGTATATGGGGTGAGATGAGGGCTGGCTCACTACACGAGGGAGATTCGCTCCTAAAACGAGCCAATTTTACCATAGCAAGAAATAGGCTGTAAAATATTTCTATAAATCTTGATCCTTGGGGTATTTTTGATGAAAGCATGCCACAGACATGTTAAGGTGCCCGGGAACAGTTGTAAACTATGAAAAAAAAAAATGCATATGTTTCCTTCAAGATTCTACTTTCTAGGATTTGCAGGCTTTCTTCTGGCCAGCCACTTGATGCTGAAAGGCCACAAAAGACAAGCTGGGGCTCCAACATGGTGGGGGTGTAAAGTGGATTTCGTGTGGTGAATTATGCATAATGCAAGCAGGCACTCGTACCTCAGTCCTTCATCGTTATTAAAGGGAAGCACCGGCGGATGTCAATCACAATTCAATTCTCCTCATCCGTCTGCAGACGGGCCTTTGACGTGTGAGATGATAGATGGTCGCCACCGGTCACGGGCCTCTTGCTCCTCTTCCTCGGTCAATATGATTAGAGAGCCATCAGGCACGCTTAGAACTTAGACGCAGCAGAAGCGCGTGTGATTAACATATACCAACACACACACACACACAAGTAAATGGACGGATGGTATGAATTTAAAGCGGAGTGGGTCAAAGGTACAAGACGGAAAATGAAATGTAGATAGTTTGAGAAGAGAAAATTGATTTCCAGAGCTTTTTTTCCCTCTTGCATTCTGATTAAAAAGCAATAAATTATATTCAGGAGCAAAGGTAAACGCAATACATTTAAGTGGACTATTTTGACAACAGACAGCAACAGTCTATCAGTATTTGTTGCATTGATTTTTGTTTTTTCCTCATATTAAAAGGTATCTATGGATTTTTGTCAATATTCTTTTTCATTTAATTATTATAAATAAAAAAGTATTTGTAAAATAAAATTTTACTTATGTAGTACATTCAACCTTTTTAAATGTTATTAAATAATGAAATGATACATTCCATTTAAATTAACTATACATTTATAAATTTTATTCCTTCCTCATTAATTTGTGAATTGATTTATTGTCCATTCATTTTCTGAACTGTTTATCCTCACGAGGGTCACGGGTATGCTAATAATAAAATAAAAATACTAGTAAATAGTAACAACCCCTCGTCCATCTGTTTGTTTTGAAAATCAAATGTTGCGCTTGAGCACAAACGTTTGCCCTCCCCAGGTATATGTTATATTCTATAAATTTTAATTAAAAACTAACAATAAAGGTCGTTATGGTGTGTTGTTGTTCACTATAAAGCAACATAAAGGCATCTTATCAAACATTATTTGGCTGGAAAAAAGAAAGGAACAGCTATTTTGTGTACCTTTAAGGAAAATGTTGTTGTTGTTGTTGTTTTTTTTTTTGGGGGGGGGGGGGGGGGAGAAATGTTAAAAATCCCCCAAATAGTCAGTTTTTCCATTGGACTAGTGTATATAAGGGGTATCCCAAAAGTCACGATACCCTTCCGTTTTTCCACTTCGTTTCAGGTATTAGTCAACACATTATAACACTGGTGCAGCGTTGTAAAATACTCAAATATCCATGGCAAGTTTCTCCAAACAGGATCTGTTCTTGACAAACCATGCAGCTGAAGGCCCACCACAAGTGCAAGTTATGGAAAGTCTCTCTGGAGGGCTGCACTGTAACTCAGCATCAATATAAGCTTGATTTAGCAGATGCTTTGGGGGCGTGATAAAGCTTTACCCATACCGACTTCAGATGGACAACCTGATTTATACTGAATTGTAGCAGTGTGACGCCCATAAAGCTTATCAAACTGGCGCAGAGCTGCAGTTGGGGACAGAAAAAATTCAGTCAGGCGCAATTTTAAAACGCTGCTCCTGTAAGGGAATGATATGCTTACAAAAACTGCAAAGGCTAAACTGTCAAAATTCTGATGGCCTTACATGTCTCTCTGAATGATACCTGCAACACAATTATAATAATGGAAGTTTATAGCTGGCAGCACGGTGGGCGACTGGCAGCACGGTGGGCGACTGGTTAGAGCGTCAGCCTCACAGTTCTGAGGACCCGGGTTCAATGTGGTTGGATGTTTGGTGGTGGTCAGAGGCACAGAATGGCAGCCACCCTTCCGTCAGACTACCTCAGGGCAGCTGTGGCTACACATGTATCTTACCACTAACAAGTACCTGTATGACTGTGGAGTGAATGAATAAGCCATGAAAAAGCGTCTTTGAGTGTCCAGAAAAACGCTATATCAGTGTAATGCATTATTGTTATTATTAAAAGTGAAAGTAAGCTATTTTAGAGCTATTTCAAAAAGTGACTACTTTCGGAGGCGGCACAGTGTTGACTGGTTAGCACATCTGCCTCACAGTTCTGAGGACTGGATTTCAAATCCCAGCCCCGTCCTGTGTGGAGTTTGCATGTTCTCCCCCGTGCCTGCGTGGGTTTTCTCCCGGCACTCCGGTTTCCTCCCACATCCCAAAAAAATGCATGAATTGGAGACTCTAAATTGTCCGTAGGTGTGAATGTGAGTGCGGATGGTTGTTTGTTTCTATGTGCTCTGCGATTGGCTGGCAACCAGTTCAGGGTGTACCCCGCCTCCTGCCCGATGACAGCTGGGATAGGCTCCGGCACGCCCGCGACCCTAGTGAGGAGAAGCGGCTCAGAAAATGGATGGATGGAAGTTTATAGCAACTTTTGGGACAGCCTGTAATTGTTAGTTTACAACATCCATCACACAGGTCAGCTCGTCTGCGATGTAGCTAAATATAACCTTTAGTCTGAAGCCATAACACTATCTGTGTGTGTGTGTGTTTTTTAAAACTCCACACAGAACATATTTGTTTTTAAAAGGCTCCCTCTCCCTGCAGAGGGTAATGAGAAATACCCGAGGGAGGCCCCTGGAAACCGAATTGCTCATGAAGGAGGCGGTCACAGGTCGCCATGGTTACCATACTAATCAACTCTTCTCCTGTGATTAATGTCAAAACTTTCATTGTTAATTATGTAAATGAACAAGATTGAACGAAATAGGTGCACCTGTTTTAATGCCTGATTAAAAATATAATTTAGACATACCGTAATTGCAACTATTTAAATGTACAGCAACAGCACGCATAGCAACAGTCGCCAGGGGCGAGTTTGTTGACTCACTTTGCAAGTCGGCCCTCGTCAAAAGGTGACTCCCCGTGGACGTTTATCTCTGTAATATCAACGGTAAATGTTCGCGGTGGTCAAACATGTCAGGCACGAGCTTACATCTTCATGGAAACGATCCCATGTGGACAAAAATGAGGTGAAAAACGGTGCTTAGGGGCTGTCGATCTAATTATCATAGCCTTCACTTAATCACCTGTCAACTTCACACAAAAGGTGTGTATTTTTATTGCACAGCAATACAATATTGTAGCTTGCAGACCCTCTCTCCCATGTAGCTTGATAAAGTAACCAAAATATTAGACACAGCTGACTGTATGATGCAAACGACAACATTAATACCAAAAAGGAGCATTGTAACGTCATCTTTACACATATTGTTGCATATTTGAGGGGTTGATGAACAGGTTCAGGTTTCAAAATCATTTGAATGCATTTCGCTACGCAAATGCCGCAAGTAGAGCAGTAGCGTTCACATGATTCTCCCTCCTGAAGGGAACGTCATGCCACCTGCGGCGATACGCTGGAACTAATGGCGCTCAAGGTTCGCCGTGTTGTCTTCAAACTAACCTCCAGTGTGACCGGCAGCTGGAGCGGGCTGCCACTTCAATCATTCGCCACAGTGGAGAGACCACCTGGAGGCCTTCAAGTCACTAAGGGAGACTGCGGAACATTGATTTAAGATGATGTTCCTTTTACGAAGTATCAGCTTTGATATTCTGTACAGGCAAAAGTACTGGGATGCAGCACTTAATCAATGAAATATGGAACTTGAGTGCTTATTTGTCCCAGAATCTTAACAAGTACGTGCCATAACCAACCAATCATTGGTGCTGCATGAAACAAAGAATTAGAGTGACAACATCAACCAATCACTTTTACTGTATTGGGAGTGATTGGTAGTGTTAGGCCTTAACCTTCATTGGTCAGTTTACATGTCAATCATTCTAAGTAACAATAGAGATTTATTGGTTGCAGCGCTTACTTACCTTTGGTCAGTCTACATGTCAATAATTAAACAGAGCACGAGTGCTTGATTGATTAGGTCACTTACTCTTCATTCGTCAGTCTACTGAACAGTCATTGGACACAGTAGCAGTGATTGGTTGGTTACATTACTTACGCTTCATTAGCCAGTCTACATGTCAATTATTAAGACATGCCACAAGTGATTGGTGGATGTTTTGACACTGTTGTGACCAATCACTGCTGCAGTCTCAAATGACTGTCGACTAGACTGACCAATGAAGAGTAACTAGAATAATCAACCAATCATTGCTGTTACCGCCAATGCTGGATACATAGAGCAGACTGACTGATGAGAAGGAAGCACTGGAACCAACCAATCACTGTTGTTGCTTCTAATCATCGACCTATGGACTGACTAATGACAAGTGACATAGCAGCATACAACAAAACACACACACACACACACACACACACACTGAAGATGAACATGTACATGAGGAGAGATTTATTTTCGTGACTGAAGTGAGCAGAAGAGACCATTAAACATCACTGGCCATCTGCAGGGGTTCCAACGATGAGCATGAGCGTGACGCGGGTGAAGTCGCCGATGCTGGCGGTGGAGATTCCCGTGATGTGGCTCAGTTCTTTCACCACCTGCACCACAAACTCAACCAATGAGCGACACGGCGGAGCTCGAACGCGACTCCCAATTCGAGAGGGATTTCAAAGAGGCGGCGTTCTTTCACCTGCTCCCAGTCTTTGACGTGGAGGATGAAGGCGGCAGCGGCGATGACGCCTACGCCCAGGAGCATGCAGTCTTCTGTTACCGCCACAAACTTCTCTCTGGCGTTCACAGGGCGTCATGCAGCCTTAACATTTGTAACTCAAGTCAATAGTCGACAGTAATCAAATCAAATTTGTAAGGATTTCAATGAAACTTTGTAAAGGGGTGGCACACAGATCAAGGGAGATTTTATTTGGGGGAATAATAGTGGGTGGCACGGTGGTCGACTGGTTAGAGCGTCAGCCTCACAGTTCTGAGGACCCGGGTTCAATCCCCGGCCCCGCCTGTGTGGAGTTTGCATGTTCTCCCCGTGCCTGCGTGGGTTTTCTCCGGGCACTCCGGTTTCCTCCCACATCCCAAAAACATGCATTCATTGGGGACTCTAAATTGTCCGTAGGTGTGAATGTGAGTGCGAATGGTTATTTTTTCGTATATGCCCTGCGATTGGCTGGCGACCAGTTCAGGGTGTACCCCGCCTCCTGCCCGATGACAGCTGGGATAGGCTCCAGCACGCCTGCGACCCTGGTGAGGAGAAGCGACTCAGAAAATGGATGGATGGATGGATGAATAAAAGTGATGATCTCGAAGTGTTCTTCTTTTGGCTATTACAGAGGGGCAGTGCCCCACCCGATGCAGCTTTTGGAGTTGCAGCATCCATTTTATAATGCGGAGGAGTGGAGTAGAACATTATTGCCTGGAACGAGTTGTTTTTTTACTTTTTTTTTTTTAATCAAACGAGTTGACAAAGGCAGCTTGGTGACTTAGTGGTGAGATGCAGCACATCGTCCTTACAGTTCTGAGGCTCTGCAGTAACATTTAATTAAAGAAGAATAATTACATTACAAGCATGATCTGGGCAGTCCGTAGAACGTTCTTGAAAAGAGGTGTTACCGTACCTCTGCTCTGCGGTGGGATTGCGGGTCTGCGTGGTGATGGCCAGTAAGGCGTTGTAGAGAGTGTTGCGCTGTAGGCTGACAAACTGGAGCACGTGACGGCACAGGTGGTGCAGGCGCTCCACGGGGGCGCTCGGCTCGTTGTGGCCTGCGGAGGAGGGTCAAGTTCAGACCTGGGACAAAAACTGTTTTTTTTTTACCGAGCACTAAGGCTGGAGCGATTAATTGGAGTTTATTGCTAAAGAGTTGTTGTTGTTTTTTTTAAATACATTTTTGTAGGCTTCCAAAGTTTAAATTGCATCCTCACTTACGTGCACTGCTTGCACTAACAACCTGGCTGCAATACAAGAGAAGCTAGTATGCAAAAGCACAGCCAGTTTTGCAGACTTAGCGACTTTTCCGACTCTAAATTATAGAAAAAGAGCGTGAGAGACCTGGAGGGGGTTTTGTGGTAAGGCCTTTTCACACGGCAGCCGATACTTCACATCCAAACCAACGGGAAACGGCACCTGGCAACTTCCTGTTCGGTCACTTAGCAACGGGGGCCAAATATGGGCAAGTAAGAGCCATGCCACTGTTGTCCCTCCACTGCCCTGCACCGCCAAAACCAAGAGCAGTGCTTTTACTCTTCAATAACAGACATATGGACCACTCTAGCCATGCGGTTTGAAATTTTTGAACGTTTAAACTGTTAATTCCTTAAGGGTCGTGTTTACAATAGGTTCTGACAAAGGGGACATTTTTTCAAAAGGAAGCACAGCAATTCCCAGAAGGGGAAAGCAAAATTTGTTTTGAACAGTACCATTGTCATTTGCTTTTTCTATAAATGAGGGGCGGGGGGATTATTCAAATGGGAACTTGAATTTAGTTTTTTGAAAAGACTGAGATTGTATTCTAAAGCCATATTGTCCAGCCCTACCAAGCACCTCCAGGAGGATTTCCACGTAGGTGAGAGGGTTGGGATAGTCCAGTTGGAATTCGAGGCCCTTTAGGACCGTCAGTTCCGATTCCAGGACGGCCTGCTTGGAGAAGTCGAGGCCGACCGAGCGCAGAAAGCGCACGCCCATGTTGATGTCGACGATCTGAAAAAAGATTGGCGTTAGGATATGTTTAGGTGTGATCAAGGTGGTAAGTCACTTCCTGTCTTACTTGGCTGTGCAGTGACAACTTGCTGGCCAGCTGCACGCAGGAAAATACGATCAAGGCGAACTTCCCTTGCAGCTGCTGGAAGGCGGCGTCCTCGCGGGCCCTCGTCTCGACCGGGCTCGCGCCTCCAGGCGTCAGCAAGTTCGTAATGTGCATAACCATGAACCTGAGATTCATAAACAAACCCTTTTAATCCCGATAATGGGAAGGAACGAGGTATATTCGATACCACTTTTTTTCGACCGATACCATTATGACTAGTCACTCTTGATTACTCACTGATACCAATACAGAGTATGGATACCATACTTTTGATACATTTTGATTAACACAATGACAGAATATTGTGAACAAAGACCTTTCTTTCAGACACACATGATGATTCACCAATGTGTCAAACTGCCACAGAGTAGCGCCAACTACTGGCGGGGAGGACTTATAAGTAGCTGGTATCGGTACGCGATACTTTGAAATAAAGCCAGTATTGGCCCGATACCGATACCTGCTCTCAGTACTCGTCCATAGAAGTGTTATTGCACTTCAGATATCAGTATGTTACCCGAGTATTTACTATTCTGATTACTGTTTACTTTTACTTTTTTTACTTTACTTAATTTTATTTAAAAACAGGTATCTCCTCTACTCCAGTAAAAATTCATGTTTACTTTGGAACTGAAGTACGTGTCAGAGTCTGTATTTTTTTTAATTTTTACTGAAATAGAATCAGTACGTCTACTTTTTTTTAATTATATCTGTACTTCTACTTGACTACAACGTGTGAATGAGCACTTTTGCCACCCTTGTTTAATCCGTACGGCACAGCAAAAATTGACGCCCTTTCTTACCTCTGAAGTAATTCGACAGCGTGGTACGCGGTGGGCGGGTCCAATTTGAGCTCTTGACACATCAGCAGAGTGTATTCTGCGGAAACAGGAGTGTCAGCAAAAGAAGCTGATATACAACAACAAGGAAATATTATATACACGCGGAGGTAGCTGATGGAATGAAACGCCGGCCATTAACTCTCAGAGTGTTATCGATTGTTCCCCTCCCATTGATGAGCGCCTTATTAGCAGAGTGCTAATTCAACATACAGTGCAGGAATGCACAACAGCAAATATGCACTAGTGCAAACAGTCATATGTCATATTTGAAAGGGGTGCGTATACTGGTGGAACTGTTTTAGGGTTCCCGGATTTCATTCCCTGAAGTTGGCCATTTTGTTTCGAAGTGGACATTTGGTTGTTATTTCCCGTGGTTGTTATTCGGCAGACTCTAACCAGGGGAATGATCCCATGCAATGGATTATTTCTGTGGAAGTTAATGAAAGATAATGTTGGGGGGGGAAAAACTTGCTGGGAAATAACAGTTTCTTTCAAAGTTTGTTTAGTAACAGAAGAAGTAAAGCAATTCCCAGAATGGAAAACATACAAAAAAAGCTAAAGTTGTTTTTAATAATATCATTGTCATTTGCTTTTTCTACAAGCGAAGGAGGGAAAAAGAATCGATTAAAATCAGAAATGAGATTTTTGTTCTTTTTTCCAAGGCCATATCAGCCCTACGTAACGTCGTGCTCAAATTGGTGCACAGAAATGTGAGTTATATATCAATGTATAGCATTTTAAAAAATTTGTTTTAACTGAGCGAGTTGGCCACATGAAGAAGTGTACATTAAGTATATTGTGATGTCATTAAAATGAATGATTGCACATATATTTATTGAGTTTCATTTATTTTAATTTGTTTATCTCATCAAATCACTGGTAGGTTGTTTTATTGGAAATAATAACCTACCGCTCACTCGATAACTTAAAGGGACTGCGCACAGAAAAGCACATTAAAAATATAAACATTTCAGGCACCACAGCGCTCCAAATGTGTCAAACTCTTTCTTGTCACGAGCCACATTGTAGTTACAGTTTCCCTCAGAGGGCCATTATGGTTGTGGAACCATAAACATGTTTAATCGCCTCATCACAGTATTACATATAGACAACAACTTGATGGATACCGACTGTAGTTTTGCTATCAGTTTGTTCAACTATTGTTCAAGTTACTGTGAAATGGGGTTTGGCAACAAAAACATGGTTGCGATACCTCAATGTGATCATTTTATTACATATGACAATTAGAAATGTTGGTACGTATTTTACCAAAAATCATGGAAGGAGACCTACATGATTTGCTTTTGCAGGCCTCGTAAAAATGATGTAGCAGGCCAGATCTGGCCCCCCGGGCCTTAAGTTTGACACCTGTGTTTTAAACCGTCCTTCTCCGTAAAGTGTAAACAATTTATTAGTGTATATATAGCATATATATATATATATATATATATATATATATATATAAATGCTAACATTTTTAGGTTTTGTCGAGCTTGGGCATACAAAATAGTTGTACTTCATACTTCTCTATTGGAAATGTTACTCGAGAAACGCCGTTCTGGACGTTAGCGTTCTAATGTTATTACTTACCAAATATTATTTTCTCCTTGAAGACTCCGCTGCAGGTGGACAAACTACGGAGGTTATCTTTGTTTTTCTCGTTGAGATTCGTAAGAAAGTCCGTCATCATCTCGACGGAGGCTTGTCGAAACTTTAAACTTTGAGGACTCGCCTGATTTTCCCTCGCCATTGCCATTTGTGACGCAGGCTTTAAGGAACCTACTTGTCTTTTGTCGGGCGCTTAATCTTTAAAATGTTGGAGTCACTCAATTAAATGTCAGGTCAAACTTTCAATTCGTCGTGTTTCTTTTGCTTCTCGCGCATTTGCACAAGATGGCGCTGTTTCCTTGGCTTTCATTTCATAGGAACAGTAAAGCCGTTTTGTGCACCTGGGGAACCATTTTGTAGTGACACATGCCGCCGGACTTGTTTAATAGCTGCATTATTGTGGCACAAATCTGACAACATGGTGGATGCGCGGTTAATAGTGGCATCCACAGTGTCGTTGTTTTGCAACTCTGCAGCGGAAACTAGCTAACTAGCTGGACAAACATGGCAGACAAGGCGTCGAAGCGGACTGACGTCCCATTCGCGACCAGGATAAACCCGAGCAAGGAGGACCTGTCCCCGGAGCAGTTGCACTTCATCAGGCAGGTGGAGCTGGAGCAATGGAAGAAGAAGACGCAGAAGCTGCGGACGCGGAACGTGCTGACCGGATTCGCCATTGGGGCGCTCGTGGTGGGCATCTGTATCCTTTTGCTAATGCTAACGTCAACGCAAGGTGAAGTCACGGCTAAAAAATATTCGGAATATGTCAAATATTTGACATGTTACGTGTTAAACTTTAGTCTACACTCTTTGCAAGCATGACAAGGGGAATGGAAAAAAAAAAACGGATCGAGAGTTCTGTAATAATAGTTGCAATATTGTAGTCGTTTTTTCACCACTAAAATTGGTTGAATAAGATGTTTTATTATTATTCTTTTAATTCAGATAGATTTGTTCTTTAAATAAAACAATACAAAGTGTTAGGTTTCTGTACAAGTTACCAAATATTTTGCAAAAGCAAATTAAGACACATTTGTAAGTTGTTTTTTTTCTTTCGTTTTGTTGAATACTTATGGCTGTGATACTTGTTTTTCTTTTTAAAGAAATCTGCAAAAATTTCAACAATTCTGTTTTTTTCCCGTCAATATGGGGTGCTGTGTGTACATTAAAGGAAAAAAATTAACTTATATGGTTTTGGCAAATGGCTGCAATATAACAAAGAGCGAAAAATTTAAGGGGGTCTGAATACTTTCCGTACCCACTGTATTTGTTCTAATTTCCATTATTTTATATATACTTTTACCATCTTATATATAATGTTATATCCCTATTTATGTACATTACTTCCCTTAACCGCTCACTCTCACGTCTAGATGGCTACACGTTTTACTCCGTCTCTCAGGAGCGCATCATGGACGAGATGGACGAGGAGGCCAAGCGTGCTCGGGCGCCAAAGACGGGCGCCAACTGAGGCGTCCAGGCCCTCCGTTGGGACGGCTACCAGCCTTTCTGTGCTCATCTCAAAGACAGCACTGGAATCCAACTTTGGCAGGGACTTAAGTCAAATAATAATTTGTGTGCGTGTGCAGCCATTTTGTGCGAGATCTGAAGTGACCTTCCGTAGCAGACAATGCAAAATGACAGCACTTAAAACAACATGAAATGGTTGTAATTAACTGTATTTATGTTGATAAAGTGTTATGTAGAATTAAATTGATTCATTTTGTTTTGCAAAAAAAAAAAAAAAAAAACAACTCACTGGGTTAATTTTTAAAAATTATATTTATTGAGCTGGGAAATCCATTATAGATGAGGAGAAATACAAAATAAGACCTTAAGTACAAGGAGAAGGAAAAGGCACAGATGGCAGCAGCTTATTGGAAACACTTATTCTACATTGCACATTGTTTATTTTGCAACTCTTTCAATATATTATTTGATACTTTTTTTTTTTCCAATGTCCAGTGTGAATGATTTTTTTAAGGCACATTGCCAGCTTGGACATTCTCCCTTGTTTTATTTTTATAAATGAATACCATTTGACCGACAATTGATAAATGAAAAAGCTAAAGTGCATGAGGTGCTTGATTGATCTATCCTAATAAAATAATGTATATTTGTATTTTGTTTGTTGCACAAGTAATTGTGTAAACAGTCTATAAATGCACTCTACCGTATATACACGTACAAGCAGGAGAAGCCAGAAATAGTATTACATATTAGAAATTTGTATTTGCATCTTATACTGACTCGATTACCTCCACCAAGGAGCGTAAACATTAAAAGCACAAACAAAATTTGATTTTTCTCATTTCCTCTTTGATTTTGAATGCTATTGAGCTCAACTATATTTGGTAACATGATAGGAATGCAGAAATGTGATTTCACCCAGCCAATCAGTGACGAAATCCTTATTAAAAAAGTGCAAAGGGGAATATCATACTGATGCCATTATGAGAAGGATAAAATACCTGGGGCTAAATTTTGAATTTTCAAGTATTATAGTGAATTAATGACTAAATCCAGGCAGTCAGGTTTGTGACCACTAACACATTATTATTTGTGTATCATTTAAATGTCATTTTATTTTAATATTTGCACATTTTAAAACAAGTGTCAAGGTTTTGCTGTTACAGTCCTGTTGCACTTGGGGCAATGACCCAATTAATTTTTGAGAAATAATGCAAATATAACAACCTTGATTTCCACGCTTCGAATTTTGATGAGGTTTGAAAATAAAAATAAATAAATAATGACAAGACCAAAAGCCAACAGACAAGAAAAAAGTAGTTTGCTTATTGCGATAACCCAATTTCTATCATGCATTAGCGCCACCTGCAGGAGTAGTCTGGTATGGACTGGTTGCAAGCCAATCACAGTGCACTTTTAGACAGGCATTCACACCTATGGATATTTTAGGGTCTTCAATGAATCTAACATGCATGTTTTGGGAACGTGGGAGGACACCCAGATGTGCGAACCACTTGCTCACCATGCTGCCCCAGTTTTAAAAGAACGTATCGCATTTTAAAACGTTATTTTTGTTGTTGTTGCGTTTTGGATCTTGTCAAGAGACAGCGATCTATCATGCGACAAAGATGTGCATCCAAAATTGTGGTCATTCCCTCTTTGGCGGAGGGCTGTGGATTTCAACTGTTTGTCTTCAGCCATCTTGCAGTTTCTATTATCTCTGCCTGGCACAAGATGGCTGGCGTCAAAACAAAACGGAAAAAAAAAAAACATGGTTTACTGTACAATGCAAATGGATAGCTGTGGCAGCGTGGAATCAACTCATGTAGTTCTTCACTCAGGATTGACATTGTTATTCCCAACATGTGACAAAGGAAAGTCCCTCATACTCCGTTGGGGTTGGGGGTGGTGGAGTATCGTTTGAATGTCATTCCCCCCACCTCCCAACCGTTTCTTTCTTCGTGACGACGTTGGATGAGGTAGTCCAGATGTTTAGCGTTTGCTCGCTTACAATTTTCTTACTAGGAAAGAGACGTGCGTGAGATCAAAAGACAACCAAACAGGAAGAGGACGTGCACGGACACACCGACTCTCACCATTCTACTCATGTCTGAAGCGAAAGTGATGCCTTTGCTGGGTTTGTCCTGGGAGCTGCTGCTGCTTCCTCCCAGAGAGTTTCTTCTGATAGTACCTGCGAAAAGGTTCAAATGTCAGCAAAAGGAGAGTCCGGGTAACATCGAAGCTGAAATGTCAAAAGGTAGAAAGGCGGGGTAATAACCTAGGCCAGGGTAATACGGCCTTAAAATGAAATCTCCAATTTCTGACTTAATTACTTATTTTCCCCCCTTTGCTTATTAAAAAAGACAACAACAAATGGCAATGATTGTATTCAATACAAGTTTTGGTTTTTGTTTTTCCTTTCTGGGATTTGCCACTTTTATCATATTCCACAGAAATAATGGAAATAAAATATTGTTTCTTTACAGATAATTTGAAAATAAGTATTTCATTTTGGGGAAAAATATCCCTTTTGTCAAAATACATCCTTTTAAATACAGTGGTGCCACGAGAAACCACTTTAATTCGTTCTGTAACCACACATTACTCAAAACTCTCATATCGCAAATCATCTTCCCCCACTGAAATGAATGTAAATCCTATTAATGCGCTCTGGCATCCTCCCAAAAAACACATTTTTTAAGGTGTTTTTTAAATAAGAAAAATAGTAATCTATAATAGGGTACTTTATAAAAACATACAGTAATGAGATGATTAAATAAAATGTAAACAGTAGCTGCCCAAAAAATTCATTTCATCTTCCGTTCCGCTTATCCTCACACGGGTCACGGGCGAGAGGCGGGTTACACCCTGAACTGGTCGCCAGCCAATCGCAGGGCACATATAACCAAACCACCATTCACACTCACATTCATACGTACAGGCAATTTAGAGTCTTCAATTAACCTACCCTGCATGTTTTTGGGATGTGGGAGGTAACCGGAGAAAACCCACACAGGCACGGGGAGAACATGCAAACTCCACACAGGCGGGGCCGGGATTTGAACCCTGGTCCTCAGAACTGTGAGGCAGATGTGCTAACCAGTCGCCCACCGTGGCGCCTATTAAAAAAATTTATCCCGACAAATAAATTAAAATTAATCGATAACATTGATTAATCACCCAGCCCTGCCCGACACCAAGCAAGTATTTCGCAGAGTGGGTGTGAGTCCTATCATAGCAATCCCCTTTGACGTTAAGTCACCTTGGATCGGCAACATGTCCAATCGCTGGAGGCTATTCCGACGTGATGGCGGGAAGCCCCCCGTGCCTTTGGACAGGCGTCGTTGGCGGCTGGACAACATGGCGGCCGGGGAAACAATGCCAGGTGGCGGGACTTTGCCCATCTTTTCGTACAGATCCTCGATCTCCTGCTTCTGAGCCGCTTGCAGTTCCTGCACCTCAGACAGATGTCTGCAACCGCAGAAACAAAACGCTCAACTTCAAGGTCAAATGGTGGTGCACATCTGGATAAACGTGCAGTAGAGTCCTGGTGCATTGGGGCCAAGAGGGGCAGTGCCCCAAAGTAAAAATAAAAAATCAGCTCGCAATTTTGTTTTCAAGTCATGATATTTTGGTAAAGATCTGATAAAGGCGCAGATTGGGGGGGGAAAACTCCACATTTGGCTGTTACAGTCTGCTAGCAATGACACAAAGTGGGGCCGTGACCTGTAACAATAACCGTAATTTCTTGTGTATAATACGCATTTTTTTCCTAAAAAAAAAAAATAATCACTCGATAAAGCGTATAATACATAGGTGTAAGGAAAATACATTTTATTTCATATTTTATAAACACATATCGGTACTTAGGGGTTGTGGAAAAAGGTTTACTTTCATTCCAATATAATATTTAATGTTTAATATTACAATTGTTGCAAGTTACATTCCACTAGCGTTGGGGCCAGGTGGGGCTGTGACACAAAAATAAACAGTTCGCACTAAGCTGGCACAAATTTTAGCCTTCAAGCTTTAAAATTTTAGTGCAGATGTGGATAACCGTCTAGATTTTTTTCAAGGCAAATATGTGTGCTAATTGTTTATTGTTATGGGTCACTGCCTGACTTGGCCCCGAACCTAGCAGACTGATGTAGGGATAAAAACTTGTTCAACTGCAACTTCATCCAGATCTGCATAAAAATTGAGAGATTTGAGGTCAACATTGTGTGGAATTTCTATTTTCGTTGTATGATGGGTTACTTCCCCACTTGGCTCCAATGCAAGAGGACTGCAATAACCAAAAGCAATGAAAAAATATTCTCTACAGTTTTATTTGTTTTTTGGTACGATGGCCCAAATGCCAGCGGACTGTAACATCTAAAAGTGGGGAAGACAATATCCACTCTGCATGGTTATCTAGATATGCACCAATATTTGAAAGCTTGAAGGTAAAATTTTGTGGCAATGTATTCGTTTTGTGGGTTGCTGTATGTGTGTGCAAAATGTGCTTTAGTGTCTCCTCTCCTGCAGGACCAAAATGGAACAGTAATGTCCAGCATGTCAGTAACAGACAAGTTTGACCTTAGCGGAGGTCCTGGTGGGTGTACCTAACATTGTGAAACAGTCACTCACTTCTCTCGGAGCTCCTGGAGCTCATCCAGCATGTCTTCGTCATCATTGCTGTCCGAGTCGTCGCTGCTCAGGTAGGAGGAGTTGTGGCTGTAGTTCATGGTCCACAGGTGGTGGAGTGCATTGCCGTACTGCGGGCTGCCGGCCGCGCCGTCCCACAGCCGGCCTTCCGAATCTGGGGCCGTCACCGACAGCCCGCTGTCCGCGGACATGCCCATCAGGCTGAGGCTGCGCGCCCGCCTCCGCCCGCGTCTCCTCGCCCTTGGCCGTTCCTCTACCGCCTCCTCCTCTTCCATCTTCCTCTTAGGGAGGGAGCCACCCAGACCAGTCTCCAACTCGCCCTGCCCCTCCTCGGTGCTGCTCGCGCCCCCTTGCGACAGCGAGGCGAGGCCTGGCAGCTCGGCGCTGGGCGACACCTGGAAACGCCCCACCGTCACCGCAGCAGATGCAGCTCCTGCCAGGCAAAAGGAAACCGTCTTCATATTGTGGCTCTTCTTTTGGTTTATTGCTGCTTTTACTCTCATAGTCCAAGAGTAGGAACACATGGGCGGGCTGTTTGTGTGATTGGCAGCGCGGCTAATTAGCAGGAACCAATGAATCACCCCCTGACAATTGACTGACTAGCAAATCATTGATCCTCAAATCAAGTAGATGACTTTACGATCATTTGCCATATGATAACATACAGTACATCCATCCATCCATTCTGTACCGCTTATCCTCAGTAGAGTCGGAGGATGATAACATACAGTCACGGAAAAATATTATTAGACCGCCCTTGTTTCTTTAACTTCTTGTTAATTTTAATTCCTGGTACCACTAAAGGTAATAGTACCCAAGGAACACAATGAGGATGACAAAAATCCAACTGATTCCATAATACTTTGTCTTATTTGATACGCTTAAACTTGTATTCCCAGTGATTTTAGTTTTTACAAGAAAACCATGGAAAATGGTTAGATATTGATCAGCTCTTAAATTAAATTCTTATGAGCTATTTTTGTTGTCATCATTATGTTTGTCCAAAAATATAAACAAGAAACTGAAATAATAAGGGTGGTCTAATAATATTTTTAATGACTGTATATCTTTATTTATTAACAGATGGTAGATCATTGAAAAATAGACTAATAACTAATTTATTAGTTAGTTTCATTACTTGGCCTGCATCCCAAGTTTTTTATGACAGCCATCAGTGGCCATCATTTTATGCTAATGATGTTAGCATGTGTTTGATTAAATGAATTTGTACAGGATCTAATCAATATTGCTTCTTGCTACATGCTCGTGACTTTAGCATCCTATTGATCAAATAAATGTGAATGTATGTAATTGATATTGCTGCTTTCAGCTACATGCTAGTGATGTTAGCATCTATTTGATCAAATCAATTGGTACATGCCATATGAAATTGATATTGTTTTCAGCTAGTTAGTGGTGTTAGCATCTGTTTGATCAAATGAATTTGTACGTATGTAATTGATATTGCTGTCAGCTACATGCTACTGACGTTAGCATCTGTTTGATCGAATCATTTTGTACAGCATCTAATCGATATGGATTTTAGTTGGGTGATAATGACATTAGCATGTTAGCTAAAATTAATTTGTACATTACGGAACTCATATTGCTTTCAGCTACATGCCAGTGACATTGGTAACATTAATTTGTGTATGCCATGTAATTGTATTACATTTAGTGTCCTGACTTCTGTGGTTATCATTGCTTGTACTCTCCTGTTTATGTGTTGTATTAAGGCCACAGTGCCTCAGTTTGCCCACTAGGCGTCCTTGTAGCATTAAACCATGGTGAGGGTTTAGCTTGGGCGCAAGCAAACAGAAGGACTCTGTTTAGAGTCTATAAACACAGACAGGTGTGGTGGTGTGGGGTGGCTGTAAACGAGTGTGTATGGGCGCCGTTTGGTCACCGCTGTTGGGGGGGGCTGGCATGGCACCGATGTCCACACGGGATGGAACATTAGCTACGGCACCAGAGGTTACGCAATGGCTCTTGGTTCAATAGGCGATGGTGTGAGCGAGGAGGAGAAAACACGTCAAAAGGCCAAAGCAGCATGTATTGAGAGGGAAAACATGGTAAAAATGGCCACTGTGTGCGCATAAACAAGCACATGTGCTTTTTTGTTTGGCCTGAAAACAAAAGTGTCATTTTACAGTCAAACACCAAAGATTTGAACAATTTCTTACCTGAGGAGCTCAATGGTGACACGTTTTGGGCCATCGGGCTTGTGGTGTTCAGTTCAGATAGAGTGCTGATAGATGATAACTAGAAAGGAAGAACAAACAAATATTAATGAGCTTGCTCTTGTTGTTGTTGCACAAAAACTATCACCACAATTTTCAAGAATCTAATTTTGTTTTTTTCTGATAAAAATCAAAAACCCAAAATATGGAGATACTTGTCTTTTTGACAGCGACAACAGGATACAGTACAGTGCACTCATGGAGGTGTACAATGTGATCTGAAATTGAGACTGTGTGGCCTTGGTTGAATTTTGTAAATCCCTGTGCTGATGCCAGCTTCAATGTTATTTTTGTTGCAATAAAAGTGACTGTTCGCCATTACCATGTGTTGCTAATGCAGCTAATCGAGACTCACGGTGCTCTCCGGACTGTCCGTCGTCGAGGGTGACAGATCCAACAACGAGGTCGAACCGGGCACTTGGGATAGGACAGGGACTTGGCCCTCCTGAAGTCGGCCTGGGGGAGTGGAGGGTTCGGTCTGCTGCAGTGGAGTTTGTGGTGGGGTAGTGGGACAGGTGTCCTGACAACCTTGAGGGAATCCGTCCGTCGGTGGCGTGTTACACGGGCCGGGGTAGACGTTTAAGGGGTACGGCACCTCCAGCGTGGGGGTCTGGTAATGCGGGGGGTACGGGTATGCCGACTGAGGGTGGAAGCCCCCATAGGAGGGCATCCCCTGCTGGGCGGGAGGGATGAACGACTGCGCCATGCTCATGGCCATGGAGATGACGTTGGCCAGTGAGAACAGGGGCTGGCTGTGCGGGGGCCACATGCCGGGATGCTGGGGCTGAGGCGGCAGCCCAGGTGGGCTCTCGCTGTCTTTAAGGAAGTTCGGGGAGCCCGGCGGTACCGGGGAAGGAACAGATGGAAAGGTGGGGCTACTGGACACGCGGGCGAGAGGTGGATGGAGGCCACCCATCGCCACGGGCACTGGTTTGGGGGAACCCGGCGAGGCGGGGTACTGGAACGGGAAGTTACCCATGTAGGGCACGTGGTAGTGTGGCAGGAGGGAGGCGGTGTGGTGGTAAGCAAGAGGAGACCCTGGAAGACAAACATGTGCAATCAATCCACACGTACAAGGGAAGACACACAGTCTTTCCTCGGCCTTCGTGGGGGGCGTAAATCTCTCGTTCACTGGACAAAGATGCTTTGTTCCGTGTGTAATTGCGGCCCCATCACCATCGTGGCTGCGAGCGAAGCGTAAATGTGTCCCATGTGCACTTCTGGAACTCATTTTGGACTTGAAAATACAGTAAGTCCTCATTTGCACATCGCACCGCACGCACGGAAGCGTTGGGAACGTCACACATTTGGCTCCTTTTTGTTGGTGACTTCCAACATGTTTAAATATTAACATTAGTGAAATAGTTTTGTTTTCTTTACATCTGCATCTACTGAATTCGCAATTATTTACATATAAAAAAACAACATAAAAGTAATATATTATAAATAAATATAATTGTAATAAGTATATATTTATTGAAAAATATAATAACAGTGCATATATACAGTATATATGGTTATATACAATAGTTTCCATGCACAATACTTTTTAAATAACAACTATTAAATAAATTAAATTAATCTTAAATCATTAGGAATATAAAGTATTTTATTTTTAAGAAAAATTTTAATTTTACATAATGTATATATTATTTTTAATAAATATACACTAAATAAAGTATACAACATTTAATTATTGTAATATCTAAATTAATTAAAAATAAAGATGCAAATAAATAAAACAGCAACACTTTAGAAATAAATATACATTTAAGCAAGTACTTTTTAGGTTAATATGTGTGACTATAATAATGGTATTTATAGTTTCTACGCTCAATACTTTTCATACAACTCCTCAATTACAAAAAAAAAAAAGTAATTAAATGTTTTAGGATAAAATGTAAACTGTAATATATTTTACAATACACACTACATTCAATAAATATAATTTAAATAATGTGAAGATATAAATTGAATACATAAAAATATATGAATTGTAAATAAATACCAATGAAACAATAATATACAAATATACACTGAATGCATTATGAAAATAATTTAAATACATAATTTTTTTGGCAATTGTCCTGAAATGCTCCCCCTGTGTGTGCGAGGGGCCCTGAGGCGGCGGAGGCTAGAGCGTTACCTGGTGCATTGTGGAACGACTGCGAGCGGACAAGCGGTCGCCCAGGTAAAATCACATCTGGAGTGAAGACGTCGCCGTTGGCACGTGGATGCAAACCGCGTACCTCCGCACACGAGTTAGCCACAGCGAAGTCTTGAGTCACACAAACACAAACACACACACACACACACACGCTTGAAACACGATGACATCATCGACATGTCATACAGAAAACATGATTAGCTGACGTACCGGGCAGGGAGGAGGAGAAGTGAGCTCGTGGGAGGCTCTGACTCTGCAGATCTGGCTGCGAAAATAAAGATAACACCTGGGAGTGAATTAACCACTTCTTAGTTGCTGTATGCACCCCCTACATGTACAGTAAATGTGGATGTGTCTTTACTGATGAGTAGCTGTATGCACTCTCTCTAAAGTATAATAGATGTGGATCTTTTTCACTGATTAATGGCTTTATGCACTCACTACAAGCACAGTAAATATGGATGTTTCTTCGCTGGTGAGTATTTGTACTCCTTTCAAGTATAGTGACTGGAAATGTTTTCACTGATGAGTAGCTGTACACACTCCCTACAAGTACAGTAAATATGGCTGCTCCTTTACTGATGAGGTTTATGCACTCCCTAAAATTAAAGTGAACTGATGTTTCTTGACTAAGTAATACTTCTAGGCACTCCTACAAGTACAGTAAGCATACAGTTCTTGCCTAAATAGTACTTGTATGCACTCCCTACATGTATAGTAATTTTGGATGTTTCTTCACCAATTAGCCACAAGGAGATGCATGCACTCCCTACAAGTACAGTAAATACAGTATGGCTGTTTCTTCACTCGATAAGCCACTAGTCGCCGGATAGACACCCTTGAGGTGGAGTAAATATGGGTGTTTCTTAACACATTTGCATCTGTATATGATGGGTACAAGTAGTTTGTGTCTATTTGCATCCTGAGGCCTCATGAGTTTGTCCAACTCCCTTTTGGAACTATCTTCCCAAAAGTCTCAGAATAGAAGCTGACCTCAAAGGCAAATCAGTCACAGCGCACCCTCACACACGCATCCACACGCAAGCTTTTGATGCTGTGACTACATAACTTCACTTAGTTTTGTTCAGAGATTTTCTTGTAGGAAATGTACGAACGAAACATCAAATCTACGTTACACGTTACGATCTTACACACTGCGGCTGACCTGGGAGGAAGACAGTGGGTTGGCTGTGCTGTGGAAGGCAGGCTGAGGGGGGCGTTGCCCGCTAGGGTGCACTGGCTGCTCTTTGGCCATGAGTGCCTCTGCCCGCTTGATGATGTCACCCATGCGGTAGATGAACCCCTCCTTCTCCGATGGCAGGATGAACTCGTTGTGCACCTGTAGCAAAAAAAAAAGCAATCAACATCAAACAATTCTTTTGTATCCAATGCAATGTAACTGTATGTAATCCCTACAAGTACAGCAAACATAGACATTCTGGTTGTGGGTTCTGTGTAAAAGACAAAAGATTAATGTCAACGTTAAACAATAAAACTTTGCAGCTCGGAAAATTTGATTTTCTTCTAATGCATATGACATGCACATTATTTGTTTGGCAGTTGGCCATTTTGTTCTTCATCCACTTCCCAGTCAAACCTTGTTTTGGAACCATTTTAGTTGCACTAATGTGTTTACATGTATCGCCAAAGTCCACCTTCTTCTTGCAAAAGTACTTAATTTGTATTTATAGTACATACAAATGGATCATTAAGTGCAGAGCTTAAGTACTGTGACCGTGAAGTGGACAGGACGTTCTATTTGTGTGTCCATCCATCAAATGCGCTGCCATCCTCCTCCTCCTCATCATCGTTCATTGGTCCTTTTCCCGGGAAAAACACCTCACGCGCGAGTAACAGCACTGTGCTGCACATTCACGCGGTTGTTGCGGGGAGTTGCTGTTGCGCGTCAGACGTGGTGATCGAGTAGCCGTCAGCACGCCTTCATTCCGCTTCAAATAGCCAAGCCAAGATGCCATCAACAGGCACTCATTTTGTGGGTAACAAATCAATCAGTCCCATAGACATAATAGAGCAAAGATATAAAGGACGTGATAAGGAGGGAGAAAGATGATCCTGAGCGATTATTCTGTGGTGTCGACTGTGTTTAAGAGTATTTTCATTACTGATTATCTTGAGCAATTGTCCTGTGGCATGATGAGTGAGTTTAATTTCAAGATGATCCTGAGCGATTATCCTGCGGTGTGTTAAGAGTGATTTTCTTTAAAGATCATGCTGAGTGAATATCGTGTTGTTTGTTAAGATTTATTTTCTTCAAAGACCATCTTGAACGATTATCCTGTCGTGTGGGGTTCGTTAAGAGTGATTTTCTTTCAAGATTATCCTGAGCAATTACCCTGTGGTGTGGGATGTGTTAGGAATAATTTTCTTGAAAAATGATCCTGAAATACTATCGTCTGGTGTATTAACTGTGATTTTCTTGTGATGTTAAGAATCCTATGTATGTATTGAATAACTCTAGATCTAGAATAAAGGGAGGTTTGTAGTGGCGGTGGCTGTCACCCACCATGACGCCGGCGATGTCATCCGGGTTGTCTCCATCCAGGTCAAACTTGAACGTCACCATCTTGTCGTTGTGCGTCTGCAGCTGACACTCCACCACCCGGTCTACCTTGTCGGACAGCTGCAGGGGAGTTGGGAAGTGACCATATGCGACCGGCGGTGAGGCTCAAGTGCCAAGTGTCTAAAACTAAGCAAGGCATACAATGTGCGGCGTCATTGTACCCCGGTGATGCGCAGCCTGGAGCGTACCCGCCGCCTAAAAAGCTTGGCAGCGGTTCGTCTAGCAACCGTTTTCTCGCTCTTCTCCGTCATGCCCTCGTAGCCGTCGCTCAGGCCGGAAGTCACATCGGAGGCGTAGCTGCAATGGAGATTTATATTAAAAATAATAATAATAATAATATTTGCATTAGGAGCAAGGGGAGGGAGTGTTGGACTACTCGTTTTCTGATCTATAGATCATTGATCCATGGGGCAGTTATGATAGAGCCCTATGAATTTTGCCTTCTACCAACTGGCAAATCAAAAGTGATCATACGCTGAGCGTTAAAGGCAAGGGTAAACCTATCATTCCCTAAATCCAATATCAAAACTCAGTGGTGATATTACAGTAGGGACAAGTGGGGTGCTGCATTGCTAAAAAGCACTGTTAGCTTTAATAAAGGTTCCAATATGATCCATCCATTTTCTGTAGTTATGATCCTCATTTGGGTCATGAGTAAGATGGAGCCTATCCCAGCTGACTTTGTGCGAGAGGAAGGGTACACCCTGTACTGGTCTACAAACAAGCATTCACACACATGTACAATTAGTCTTCAATAAACCCAAAACACGTTTTTGCAATATAGGAAAACAGATTATTAGAGGTGACATCCGTGTGTCATCGGGAAAACAAACAAAGCGAAGACGGCTGCTGACATCGGCATCGCACGCACTAGAAATCTTAATGTGCCTCTCAGGCATCTAGTAAGATAATGACTATTCACACTATATTTCACAGCAACAACAGAAACAGCAAGCACAGAGGTAGCCATGCAGCTTGTTTCTGTGTTTTGTGTAAGATCCTACTAAATTGTTGTTGGTAGCATGCAGGACTCAGGTGTAAACAAGAAGACAATTGTCTACTTGTGGGAATCGGGTGTCTGTCCAGGGTGTGCTGAGTAAATACAACGAACACATTATAGGTTTCAGAGAAGCACGGAGAACATTCCATGTACATTTTTTAAAAAAGCCTTCAGCTCAGCTAATTGCGTCGCAGGCTGCCCAAACATTTATGGGTTTGGCAAGGGGCCTCCACTTTAGCCCCAACTCCTGGGGCCGCTTTTAAGTTACAACCATTACTTTTTTTTCCATGTGCAGGCCACTTGGACTTTGGGGTACAGGGACCCTTTACAGGGGAGAACTTCTTACAAGCACCTCCAAATAATCCTAACACCAATAAAACATAACAACCGTGTGCATCCCTAAATGCCATGGGAATCTTTTTTTTTTTTTTTTTTTTTTTAACATTCCAACCTCGACATTGACGACCTGTTTAACTCATTCACTGCCATCAATGGCTATATCATTCAAATATCCATGTTAACTGGGAGGGCTGGCAGTGAATTAATAGAAAAGAACTTAACCGAATTATATTTAATTGAACCCAATATTTGTCCATCCTTGCTAGCTGACTGCTTCCAGTAACATAGCTAAGAGGAGCTAGTTTACAAAAGCACAGTCAGTGTTACCAACTTACAGACTTGGCCAACCCGTGTAGCGACTAATTTTCAAAAAAGTGACTACAGTGTTCCCCTCCTACGTCGCGGTACATCGTTTTACCCAATTGCTTTTTTAAATGGGTTTATACAGTACAGTTGATCCCTGATATTTACATGGGAAAGGGACTGGGCCCAACCACAAATAGCAAAAATCCACGAATAACCCGAGGCCCCCCCCCCCGTACCCCCCCCCCCCACCCCCCACCACATAACGACTTCACACGCCAACCTATCAAACCCCACCACTTAGAACGTGCATGTACACTGCACTTTCTAAAAAACATTATACAACATAGTAATTTAATGACATTTATTTTGCAAACCCCGAGCTTGTGGATACTGTATCCCAGTTTGAGAACCAATGGTCTAGGCTATTGAGCAATTTCCTGGAGATCCACAACACACAGAAACAATCTGCATGTTCAATGCCTCTTCTCACACTGAGAAAAAAGCCCCACCAAAATCCCTCCCACGAGTAAAAACGGGCCTTCCACCACATCTAAAGAAAGCCACCTCGGGTCCGTCCTGCCTCCACCCTGTTGTGGCACATCGACAGATGTGGATGAGGAAGAGGAGGAGGAGGAAGAGGAGTTGCGTACCTGTCACCAGGAGAGTTGAAGCCGCTTGGAGATCCTGGCTTGACAGGTTCCGTGTTGTTAGATACAGCAATGCTCTGTCAAGACACATAGAGAATGACTTCAGCGCCATATACAGCACTGTTTTACTACATATATGTACATTTTACTACGTGTTTTACACACTAGAGATGGGCATAATAATCATTAAATCAAATGATAATTTTTTTTGTCACTGTTATCTTTTTAATTGAATCTTGGGATTGTGTATCTAATGTTGTGTACTGCGATTGTCCTATATGTACAAAATCAATAACGCACGGTATGCCTCGCAAGTGAACAGTGGGTGTCTGTCACATACAAAAGGTGCACAAATGACCACCCACCGAGGGGAAGCGGAAGACCGGGATGGGTAGGCCGTCGGCGGCTGGGGAGTGGGCGTAGGAGGCGGGGGACGTGGCCTCGAGGGGGTCCTGAAGACCCGAGTAGCTAAGGTCGCCGTCCGTCTCACAGTCAGCTGTCTCAACAAAACACACACTCTGTTAGCATGTGACGCACACGCATGCACGCACACAGACACACACATGCACACACACAGATGCACATGACACACTTGATGTCCCCGAGCTTGACTTTCTCACTCAGTCAGAACATTTGCATGCTCTTTTTTTTAAGGCTAAACATCTCCACTCAGCGCCATGTGCCAGTCACAAGCTGACGATTGTGTACGCGTGTTGCATTTTTAACAAGCAAGGCGTATTACGTAAAGCAGACGCACAATTAGCCGAGGAGAGGCTGTTGTGACGGATGTGAAAGTGCTGGTTGGCCTCAGGCTCGTCCGGCTCTGCGGGGCAGCCGGAGCTGACGCCGGAGTCTGCCGAGCCGGTGACGGGGGACAGGAGGGGGGATGGCACGGGGGCTGGGGGTGCCGGGGACTCGGCGGTCGCGACCTCGCCAACTTGCGGGGAGGATGAACGTGGCCTCTGTTCCTCAGCCTGCCGCCTCATCTTTTCCCGCTGCCGCTTGATGGCCGCCACCCGGTCCCGGATGGCCTTGGCCACCAGCTTGAAGTCGGCCTCGCACACGAAGCCCAGCACCACCTACATAAAAAGCACACAGACATACACAGATAGTCAGGGGCATCACATTTAACAGTTCAATAATCTTTATTATCGAAGAAACCATGTTTGGAACATAAAAAGATGTAAAATATCATCAAATTTTTACTTGAAATTATTTTTATTGCTGGAATTGACACAAGAAAGTGGCAAAAGATTTTGACGTGGAAGGATTATGTGACATCCCACTGAGCAGCGCTTTGGCAGCTGGCGCTAGCCGAGCAGGACATCGAGTCCGAAGGCTCCTATCAACAGCCGAGTCACATTACGACATCCATGAACTGATAACAAATTTAATCTCGATGAAAAGTTACGCTTTAATTAAAAGTCACCTCTATGGCCACGGTGTTATTGAAGTGCTCCTTCCTGCTCACATTTGTTTCCAGTGAAAAAAAGCTCTGCCCTTGAGCGACACGCTGTGTTTTCTTCACGCCTGTCAGGCTTCGCATCAGCTGCCACAACATAAAACGCTGTACTGTGACAGCCTTGAGTTTAAAAGTTTAAAAAATACACCAAAACCACTGAATGAAATTTGACAGTAAAAAAAAAAAAAAAAAAAAAAAAAAACACAAAATTTGGAGACTTAATCTTAAAATCCCCTTTATTTTGTTTTGGGAAAAGAAAAAAAAAAGTCCTTTATTTTTGTTTTAATAAAAAAAAAACAATATAAAGAAACAAAATCACAAATTGGTTTGGATTTAATCAAATATATTTTTGTATCATTAAATGTGAGATATTGTCCTATTGTCATAAAAAAAAAATCTAAAATATGTTCTTTGCTAGGCGGCACGTTGGACGACAACAAATATTACTTTGTTTCAGATAAAGATGAAAAAAATATATATCACAGCATCGAGAGATTTTGACCGAAAGTTGTAAAATCTGAAACCTATTAATAGATAAAATATTTTGTGTGGTTTGGATTTAATTTAAGATAAAATAATCACATAATTTTGAGAATTATATTGCATCATCTATATTTTTAATTTTTTAAAAATATACATTTTATATTTGGAGATATGTGACTTTTATGTAATATTTTTCCATAAAATCTTTTTGTTAGCAAATGTGATTAATCTTTCACTACAACACCAGGAAATGAATGGGGTTGCATTTGTGGGCACGTGTTGGTGCTCCTCACCATCTCCTGCGCCACCTCCTCAGGGACGTCCTTATACAGCTCGAAGAGGAACTCGATGGCGTTGTTGTCTTTGTACTTCCCGTGAAGCTTCTTGGTGTCATCCATGCGCAGCCACAGCTTCAGACCCGACTTGAGCGTGTCGTCCTCCTCGGCCAGCTCCACGTGCACGCCGTGGTTCTCCTGGAAGAAGGGGTGCTCCAGCAGGTCCTGGATGGTGTACCTGCGGCAGCGTTTGTTTTACTAGTCACGTCACGTGTGGTAACTGGAGTGAAGGGAGGAGAGGTATACCTTTCGTCATTGTCCATGCGAATGCAGCCTTCAATTATCTCCTTGAGCTCCGGCACTTTCACGTTGTAGAAGCTGTCAGGTTTGATGCCCTGCAGGCACACATGCACGCACGCACGCACGCACGCACACACACACACACAAACAAACACACACAAATATCGTGTCAAGGACAATACAAAGTCACAGCAACTGTGATACACAGAAGAGGTTTTTAGAGTGTGTCTTTCTCAACGTTGCTCCTAGTTTGTCAGTCAGTCAGTTAGTTTGTTAGGAATATTAACAAATTATCGTATTAGTTAGTTAGTCAGTCGGTGGGTACTGTAGGTGGATAGGTTTATGCAAAACGTCCAGTAGTTGGTAAGATAGATAAACTACGCATATTAATCAGAAGTACCAAAGACTGTGCTCAATTATCCTCAGTTAGTTAACAGTGTTAGGAAAATTCTACTTACTGTAGTTGGTTAGATAAATTGGTCAGTACGTACTAGTAAGTAGCAGGATTACGCAAAAATGTGTGGCACCCCCTTGCAAAGGAAATGTTGCATCTCAAGGGGTTATCCCACGTAAAGAACTACAATTAATTGGTTAGTGAAAAAAACTATGCTTGCTTGGTTAGTTAATTAGTTAGTTAACAGTATTATAAAAAATATGCTGAGTTTGTTAGTTACTGTAGGTAAGTAGGTAGGCAGCAGAATTATACAAAAACTGCAATCAGTTGGTTATATATTTACAGTAGCTAGCTAGTTAAGCACTTGAATTAGGGAACATCCAACCATTTTCTAAAACACTATACCATCTGATTTTGGCAAGGGGACAGGGTACACCCTGGACTGGTTACAAGTCAGTGGCAGGGCACATATCAACAAACAACAATTCGCACTCACATTGAGCCCTATGGACAATGTAGAGTAACAAACATGTTTTGAGAATGTGGAAGGGAAAAACCCCTTGCGAGAACATGGAAACTCCACACCTCGGAACTGTTCAGCAGACCTTACCACTAATCCAGCATACTGCCCTACTTAGATAAAGTATTACACAAAAAAGTAATTCATTGATTTTTTTTAGTTATGGTTGGTTTCATTCAGAACTGTAAAAAAAACCTCCCATGGTAAAACTCAAAGCCACGAGCACGGAGAACAAGGGAGGGTTTTTTTTCTCACGCGAATGTGGCCAGATTAGCGCAGCCTGCAGAAGCACAGATAAGCAGCAGAGGAGGAGGAGGTGAGGTCAAAGAGATCTGCTGGCCTGCAGAGCAGCAGCAGGCCGAATTGAAGTCAAAACACGGCAACAATTGGCTTTATACGTGTTGCGATCTGACATTTTACAGTAGCGAGACATGATCCCATCATCTGCTTGTATGGAGAGACGCTAAGAGACTAATTCATTAGCTCACGGCTACGCAAACTTTTGTGTCACAAATAACGGCCAAATTTGGGACAGATGGGCAAAATTATTTGAAGTTAAAAGTTAAAAAAAAGAAAAGGAAAAAAAGAAAATATGATTTAAATAGTTTATTTTAATATTTTTAAAATTAGTCACGTTGAATAATAAAATAACAATCATTCTCATATTTATTTTATTATTCATAATTAACAATGATAATTAATTCACCAATTATTTAGTAAATTAGGTACAAACATTAAATGTATATATTAAATTTGTTTAACAAAAAATCTTACTTTATTAGTTAAAATAAATCAATAAAAATGTTTTCTGAATTTAAAAATATAAATACATTATAATTACCAATTATTTAAAATAATAAATGCAATGGTAAATGTATATATAAAATTTCTTATGTTACCAAAATGTTTTATTGTATTATTTGCAATACATTAATTCAACATTATTTGATGAGATCAGAACGGGTAACTCAAATAAAATATGAATAAAAATGAAAACATAATAATAAATTTTAAGCAACCAATTTGTTTGATAAAATTAATTTTAAAAATGTAATGCATATATTTGTTTATTTGAATAAATGTTTCCAGATCATGCTTGTAATGTAATTATTCTTCTTTAATTAAATTTTACTATATATTGTGCAGAGCCTCAGAACTGTAAGGACGATGTGCTGCATCTCACCACTAAGTCACCAAGCTGCCTTTGTCAACTCATTTGATTAAAAAAAAAAAAAAGTAAAAAAACAACTCGTTCCAGGCAATAATGTTCTACTCCACTCCTCCGCATTATAAAATGGATGCTGCAACTCCAAAAGCTGCATCGGGTGGGGCACTGCCCCTCTGTAATAGCCAAAAGAAGAACATTTCGAGATCATCACTTTTATTCATCCATCCATCCATCCATTTTCTGAGTCGCTTCTCCTCACCAGGGTCGCAGGCGTTCTGGAGCCTATCCCAGCTGTCATCGGGCTGGAGGTGGTGTACACCCTGAACTGGTCGCCAGCCAATCCCAGGGCATATACAAACAAACAACCATTCGCACTCACATTCACATCTACGGGCAATTTAGAGTTGTCAATTAACCTCCAGGAAACCGGAGTGCCCGGAGAAAACCCACGCACGGCACAGGAAGAACATACAAACTCCACACAGGCGGGGCTGGGGATTGAACCCCAGTCCTCAGAACTGTGAGGCAGATGCTCTAACCAGTCGGCCAACGTGCCGCCACAAAACATGAATAAAAAATGAAAAAAACAGAATAAATTTTTAATAAACCAATTATTTAATAAAATACATAAATGAATAAATGTTAAATAGGTATTTATTATTATTTATATTTTATTTAGGTATTGACAATAAATCGATCTGACAATTATTTAATGACATAAATGAATAAAACAAATCAATTTTAAGACATCTAAATTAATGCAAAAGGTATTACAGGACTCGTGAAAATTTAAATGCTTTGTGAAGTCACCGCTTAAAGAATTTAATGTATTTGGTTTAATTTTGCTTTTTTTTTACTCTGCTGACTGCAGCCAGGTCGGCATTGCAAATGAGAATCTGTTCTCAATTTCCTTGCCTAGATAAATAAAGGTTAAATTAAATAATAATACTTTTTTTTTTTTTTTAAAGGACGGCATGGGACGTATGTGATATGCAGGCCATACCTTGCCCACCCCATTAGGCAGTGTAGGTACCTAATAACCTAATAATGTGGCCTGTGGGGGCCCATTGCTCGGGAAGCGCCCCCGCAGCTGGTGTCAGGGTAGCGCTATGGACTCCCCATGGCTTGCTGGCATTCGTTTATGAGGTGTGCAATTAAATATTACAACGTGTGCGGGAAACTGTGCCGACATTCTATATCGCCGCTACCTTCAAAATGCAAGCCGACGTCGTCCACTTGACACGTTCTAACTTTGCATATGTGACGGAATCGTGCACAAACAGACGTCTTTCTGCAGCGTAGACTGACTAAGATGCAAATTTTCCAAAACACATCATTCCCACCCGTTGTGCAGTCAGCACAGCGCTTGGTGAAAGGTTCGAGGGCTACGGCGCCAATGCGCAGACATTTGACGTCACCGCTCAAATGTTTTTTTGTAAATTCGAATCATAAACTCAGCACCTATTGTGAATCATGTCACATAAAATGCTTGGTTTGTATGCTAATGCAAAATACAACAAAATTACTGTTACTTAGTCAGTCAGTTATTTAGTTAGCAGGTTAGCTAGTTAGTCAGTCAGTTAGGATGATTATGCAAATAAATTACAGTTAGTGCACACGGTTAGGTGGCAGAATTCCACAAAAACTACTTGTAGTCAGTCAATCTGTATTACACAGAAATTCCATAGTTACTTAGAAATACATATTTAGTTAGACCATAGTTAGTTTGTTAGTTATTATGATGATGCAAAAAAATACAAAAGTACACATTGAAAGCAGAATTCCGTAAAAACTACTTAACAAACTAAGTGAGTTATTGCGATTTACCTAACTAACATTAGGCAAAACCAAAACTTAGTTAGCTAGCAAGTTAACAGGTTTTCACGTTGGGAGTGGAATATCATGATGTATCAATCAAACGTGTCACGTTTGGCCTTGGCAGAGGTCCGCGCTCCACATAATGCCATTTTTACATAAATTGATGGACACAAAGCGACGAGTAAATTGAGGATGAGATTAAAGCTCAATCCCACACAAACATCCAACTAAGCAAACTCGAGGAAATCTCAACTTTTACACAAGACATCTGCATCATTACGGGGGCATTGATACTCACGCTGGTGACTTTGCGGTAAATCTGTGCTGCGTTCTGGCACTCAGAGTAGGGATACTCAGAGGTGGCCATCTCCAAGATGCACATGCCGAAGGCGTAGACGTCCACCGCCTCATCGTACCTCTCCTCGTACATCTCCGGGGCCATAAACTCTGGCGTTCCTGTCAACGCAATCGTCATCAACGTTAAAACAAAAACAGAAATGCTATTGATTTTAAAACAATTTAAGGGCAGTCACACTATACCGTACACCCTCATAACCCATGCAACACTTTAGTACTACAAATCTCTGCAAGTGTTAACGTTTTCATAGGATCGCTCCCACACCTTTTTTTATTTAAGGAAATCACAATGTCCCATCATTGGTGAGCTATTTTTAGAACAAGCCCATGAGCTACTCATTAAAAAAAAACGACATAATTGATTGTGTCATTTTTGCCCCACATGCTTACCGATCACACTTTTGGCGAAAGAGGCGCTTTTGAGCGTGGCAAGCCCGAGGTCGCCGATCTTGACGGAGCCGGTGGGCCCAGTGATGAAGATGTTGTCGCACTTGAGGTCTCGGTGGATGATGGGAGGCGTGCGTGTGTGCAGGAAGTGGAGACCCTTCAGGATCTGACGGCTCCAGCGCTGCAGCAGCTTCAGCTTCATCTCCTTGAACCTTTTTAGATAGCTACAGAAAAAAATAAGACACATAATTAAGCCCAAATCAGGAGGTGGTGGGGTTTGGGGGGGTGGGGGTGGCAGACTCACGTCTTGAGCTGTGCCAGACGTCATGAGCTCCGTCACCAGGATGATGCACTTGTGGCCCTTCACCGATGATTTCCATGAGTCGTGGAAGCGCACGATGTTGGGATGCTGGAGGCCCTTCAGCATCTCCACCTCCTCACTGAAGCGCTGACGCTCCTGCCTTGGTCAGTTTACGAGTCTGTGACGTCACAGGTATTAGCATAAGATAATTGTTAGCACACATTGAAGACAATAAGCATGTTTTTTTTCTACAAAGTAATATTGAGGGTTGTTAGTTCATATTTTTATTCATGTAAACTCTATGTAAGGCAAGTAAGAACAGATTCACAGATTTGCAATGCGTACCTTGCAGCAGAGTAAAAAAAAAAATCAAAATAAAAGCTAATACAAATACATAGACAACAAACTGTCCAGTGGAATATGGTTTCATAATGAATAGACTTTACATCGATCTGATCGGTATCGGCCGATAATTAGCATTTTATGCTGTGATCGGCTGATCGGCTTTAATGTTATAATTCGCCAATCCGTTCAATTACGTCATTGAGCGGCTCCGCAAAAGACATTTACTCCACGTCGCCGTCGTGTACAGTATATTGGAATCCAAAAGCTAGTTTATTTTTAGCCTTGACGCGTGTCTTTTGACGTAGTACTGTAAATATCTGACCACCAATAAAATTATTTAAAAAAAAAAAAAAAAAAAAAAAACGTCGGCCGTGTGGGACAGAAAACACGTCTGAAACGACAACACGTAATGCGTGGATCAGACCACAATACAATTTTGGTCTTTCACGATTGCAGTATGTCAGACTACTGTAATAAAATCTTGTATTCCAATGCCACCGCATCCTGTTTTTTTATGATCACTGGGCTTAATCTTGTCAACTCAAACGCGACCGGACACACTCGTTACCATGGCGACAACAACGATAATGGATCGCGCCATGTGTTTTTCAGAACAAAATGGGGAAAAACGTGTGTTGGTCGTCACCGGTGCTCGGGAGAGGACGTTCGTTTAAGGCTTGCTCGAGGTATGTTCACGCATTTTTAATACGATACGGCTTGAAAGCAGGCAATGAAACGTTATGTAGCCTAGCAAGCTAGTGCTAGCACAAACGGTTGTGCGTAAACATGTAGGAGTTCATGTCAAATCATGGACGCAAACTCCACACAGGCGGGGTCAGAGATTGAACCCCGGACCTCAGAACTGTGGGGCTGACGCTCTAACCAATCACTCACCGTGCCGCACAATACCAATGTGCATGCTAAAAATTGTGTTGTTTTTTTATGTCTGTAGATTATCAGTGATTCAGGTCATGCTAACCTGCAAACATTGAGGCAAGTGGACTTCTCTTGTTTGTCATATTATTTCTTGTTTCCCAAGAACGTTAAAAAATGACGAGCAATTATCCAATTAGGGTGACGAAATAATGAAACAATGTAAGAATGAAACACTAACATCAAAGGGGGTAGCGCTGCAGTTAGCATATGATACCAGTTAACTCACAGCGCCAGCATGTTTAGGAGGACCAAGGGGGACATGTACGATTACATAACTCATACAAACAGTGGTTTGATAAATGGCTGTTACTTAAGTTAATTAGCAGCAGCAGTGGAAACTACAGGCTCATCCACCCCCTGGTTGCATAATTGCAGCAATTTTCCAAAAAGGGGGAGACAGGGCAATACACGTTTGAGCCTCCCCACTACCAATCCATACATGCACTTCAACACTGCAATGACGCCACACAGACAAAGACATTTCTTGTGCTTCCTCCCTGCTCCCTGAATGGAGCAATTTAGGAGCTTGGCGGAAACCTCTCGGGAGACTGTGCTGCCATGAATCCCGCATTCAGGATGAATTCTAGGAAAAAAGGAAAAAAAAAAAAAAAAACATCTCCACGTGTGTTTGCGCTTACAATAAAGTCGAGGAAACCGGCTCCCAAACCCTCCACTTCTTCCCACCTCGCTACCTGTCTGCGTGTCTCTAAAATGTCAGAAGGCCTCCCGGAGCTGGAGCCACAAAGGGCAGCTCAGAGAGATAAAAATCAGCTTACAGATGGCAGATTGTAGCGCGTGCACGCACACCCACACACACACACAGGCATTGAGCAATGGCATGTTTGTAGCCATGAAGGTAAACAGAGTAACTTAATCGAATTAGTCCTCTTTAAAGACGGCGGCACGACACAGGACAACCCTGTTGAGCTTGGGCAGCATGATTAATCGATTTTATCGGTTAATTTGAATTTGAGTTTTAAGTTTGATTTTATCGGAGTTCAAAGCACGACCCTGCTGATGTGCACTGCTTGCACTAACAGCATGCCTGCTAACAGAAAAAGAGCTACAGTAGTTTGCAAAAGCACAGCAATCACCAATTTATTTTAAGTTTTCTGACTGTTCTTAAGCCTCTTTTTCAAAAAAGTGACTAGAAAGTTTAATTCACACCAAGAAACAGACAACACGAGTGCAATCATTTTCACATTATTTTACGTATGACAAGAAAGGAGCCCGGTGGAAGGCAATCAAGGAGTTAATCATGCTGAACATTGCCAAAGACATGGTGCCCAAAAAGCTAATTTTTTTCCAAGAGAAAGCACCTAAATTTCACATTCTATGGGGAAAAAATTTTTTTTTAATTATATTAATATTTCTGTGGCAGTTGATGCAAGTTAAAGCTGGGAGAAAAAAAATAGCTGGTATCAGGAGGAATGAAGCAAATCCCATAAGGAAAAAAACCAAAGAGCAAGACTAGTTTTGCACATCATTTCATTTTCAATAAGCAAAGCAGGAAAAAAAACTGATTAAAATCAGAAATCAGATTTTTGCGGAAACAAATGAGAATTTATTTTAAGACCTTATTACCCAGCTCACCTCCCGAGATCCCATCAAAGCCAATCCTGGTTTTACGCGCATGTGTGTCATGAATGGAACAGAGGATAGAACCCAAAAATGCACGACTCCAAAACAAATGGACAGTTTCAAAAAGAGAGGTTTAATATACGGGCAGAGGTCGGTACACGGGCAGGCAATCCAAAAAAGGCAAGAGTATCCAAAAAACGTGAGGCAAAAAGGCGAGGTCCATAATCAGAACAGGGTCTTGTCTTAACTGTGAGTCTGTGATGTGGAAACAAGGACTGCTGGAACGCGACGACAAGGCACAACGAACTAGCGACTAGAAAGAATGAGACAGGAGGTTAAATACATGGGGTAATTAGAGTAAACGAGGCACAGGTGGGGAAGATGCTCTCAGTAGCAGGTGTGTACGAGACAGGGGAAGACAACAACCAGAACACATACCCATGACAGTACCCCCCCCCCCCCCTTAACGGCCGGCCCCGGAGCCCCAGGATGCGCAACGTGGAAGTCCCGAATGAGAGAGTCATCCATGATAAACGCAGACGGCACCCATGAACATTCCTCAGGCCCGTAGCCCTCCCAGTCCACCAGATATTGAAACCCCCTCGCCCTCTGACGAGACGACAACAGCCGCCGCAGAGTGAAGACAGGGCCTCTATCCACGAACCGGGGGGGGGCCTGGAAGGTGGGACCAGAGGGGACTCCCGGGCGGGCTTGAGCAGGCTGACGTGAAAAGCAGGGTGGACCCGCATCGACCTTGGGAGCCTAAGCTTCACGGTGATAGGGTTGATGATCTTTGTGATGGGGAAGGGCCCAACGGACCTGGGAGCGAGCTTCTTGGACTCCACCCGGCCCAGGTCCTCCTGCAGCGTCTCAACAACAAGGTCAATGCCGCTGGAACTGTGGAGTCTGGGGCTATGGCAGGAAATAGAGATGATACAACGAACTGGCGACCAGAAAGAATGAGACAGGAGGTTAAATGGATGGGGTAATTAGGGTAAACGAGGCACAGGTGGGGAAGATGCTCTCAGGAGCAGGTGTGTACAAGACAACAACCAGAACACACACCCATGACAATGAGTGCAAACCTCCAGCATGCACAAAGTGGAAGGATTTGTTGGAGAAGTCCTCCCGGGGCGACTTTCCACTATGGACCACAAGTATATGTTAAGTCATCTTCCCTCAGTGAAAGCCACAAAAATTAGACACTGGAGGGGAAAAAAATCCTGAAGAGGCTAAATTGAGTGCACGACTTGACTGCAAACAAACAGAGGTGCTGTTGTCTCAACTACTTAGTCGGGTTCGGCGATATGGTCTTAAAATCACATCAGTTTTTTTCCTCAAGAGTGTGATTTCCTATTTTTCATTTTTTCCCCCTATTTGCCAAAAGAGAAAGCAAATTACAATGACTATTAAAAACTACCTTTGCTTCTTTTTTCAATTCTGGGATTTGCTTCTTTCTCCTGATACATAACAAGCATTGAAGTTTTCCCCGAGAATTAACTCGCACCCACATTCATTTTGCAATTGCATTTCTGAGGGAATGTCTTTGGAACGTTGCAATGCAATCGTGTGCCTGTATTGCAGCGGGAGCAGTCTAATGCTGGCAAGACCTTCATTGGCAGACAACAGAGTTCTAGTGCATGAAGAGCTGGCCAAAGAAGGAATGGTCTGGAGACGGCCATGCGAGGCTTCTGTCCAACTTTTCCATGACACATTGGCTGCATTACAACACACACACACTGGAACACAACTGTGAGTGTGATATGTCCAACAAAAGAAGTGTCTCCAAATATTTTGAGTTCATGTATTTCTTAACTGGGGGGTGGGACGCTTATCCTCACTAGGGTCGTGGGCATGCTGGAGCCTATCCCAGCTATCTTCGGGCGAGAGGCAGGGTACACCCTGAACTGGTCACCAGCCAATCGCAGGGCACATAGAAACAACCAACCATTCGCACTCACATTCATACGTACGGGTAATTTTAGAGTTTTCAATTAACCTACCATGGATGTTTTTGTGATGTGGGAGGAAACCGGAGTACCCAGAGAAAACCCACACAGGCACGAAGAGAACATGCAAACTCCACACAGACGGGGCTGGGATTTGAAATCCAGTCCTCAGAACTGTGAGGCAGATGTGCTAACCAGTCAACACTGTGCCGCCTCCGAAAGTAGTCACTTTTTGAAATAGCTCTAAAATAGCTTACTTTCACTTTTAATAATAACAATAATGCATTACACTGATATAGCGTTTTTGTGGACACTCAAAGACGCTTTTTCATGGCTTATTCATTCACTCCACAGTCATACAGGTACTTGTTAGTGGTAAGATACATGTGTAGCCACAGCTGCCCTGAGGTAGTCTGACGGAAGGGTGGCTGCCATTCTGTGCCTCCGACCACCACCAAACATCCAACCACATTCATTCGTAGGCAATGTGGGTTGTCTTGCCAGGGACAAGACGACGACGTGCTCGGGTGGGGATACGAACCGGCGACCCTCCGGTTTCAGGGCGTACACTAACACTCAGCCCACACGCCTACTTTTCTAACTTCGTTCAATAAAACTTGAGCAATTTCCCACCTCAGTCACTTTGTTTCCCCTCAGTTTCATTAATCAAAGTCATTACAAGGATACATATCGTTTAAGGTTTTGAAATGTGTTTCTTTAGCATTTAATGATATGGGTAGAGTGAGTTATTTAGTTCTAATCCCAATTTTAATTTCATTAGGGTAAGCTTTGAATACATTTTTCCTTATTAAAGATAAAGATACAAGCAGACCTAGTGCGTTTGTTGCATAATGCACAGAGAAGCATAAACATCCAGCTAACGTATTGCTCTGAATAAATGTGTCTCAGCTTTTCCATCATCTCTTGCAGCTGCATGCTAGCGGGAGATGGGATGTTGATTGAGCAGATGGGGGTCTTTGGGGTGGGGGGGGACCACTTGAGGGACCGATCTATGCCATACGAGCGCTGTTATATAAGCGCAGTAGATGGCGCAGGCATTAAACTGGTTTTAAGACACACCACCCCGTCTCAGTGGCTCTATTGTGACAACCGGTGCACTAACACAGCAGCAAACACTTGCAGTGGTGTGCCGAAAACGTGGGCTGAGAAAGAAATTGCTTCTCGTCACTGAGATTTTAATATTGGTTGGGACTCTAGTGCAATGCGTAGTGGATTTAGTGGCCCTCTTTATTACCTTGGCCAAGGAGATTATGCTTTCATTGTATCGTTGGTTTGTTTGCTTGCTTATTAAGGGGAAAACTGATTTCCATGACACTTTCTATTGGGGAAACAAAGATCTAGTTTACTTTTTTATTTTGTAAACATGAAATATTTTGTTTAAAACTGATTTGCATAAGACTACGTTATAGGCGGGCGGCACGGTAGTTGACTGGTTAGCACATCTGCCTCACAGTTCTGAGGAGTTTGCATGTTCTCGCCGTACCTGTGTGGGTTTTCTCCGGGTTCCGCCCACATCGCAAAAACAAGGATGGTAGGTTAATTGAAGACTCTAAATTTCCTGTAGGTGTGAATATGAGTGCGAATGGTGGTTTGTTTCTATGTGCCCTGCGATTGGCTGGCGACCAGTTCAGAGTGTACCCCGCCTTTCGCCCAGATAGGCTCCAGCAAGCCTGTGGATACTGAATACGCATGTGGCCAAGGAATAAAAATACTGCTGCAGAGCTGGATAAAGGTGTAGATCTAGTTTATTTTTACATTTTGTAAATGTTGCAGGATAGGGTATTTACTTTTGCTATAGGTGAATTAAAAATAAATAAATTGAAAACTAAAATTTATCAAGATTTTATTTTAAGACCACATTGCCCGTCCCGACTTTCTCGACAGCAAATGTCTCGGATTAAGGTCAAAGACAAAGAGGCGGGAACCTGGCAGGTCTGAGGCTGACTGACACACACTTTGTATTGACACGCGCACACAGTGAGGCTATTGAGGTGTGTTGCGGCCGAGAACTAAGGTGCCAGTGTGCTGCTTCCAAGCCGAAGCTGACGTGCCGCCGGGGAAGTGAAGGTTTGGTCTCCAGAGGATGGACTGAGGGCACGTACACGCATCCACCACCTCGCAAAGTTAGTGACAACTTTCAAGTACAGACAGCGACGAAACGAAACAAGCCGAAACGTGGACCTGTGTCTGAAAATTCGGCAATAAGCACACCGGGCCAGGAAGTGGCAATGAAGAAACACTATACACGTATATCTTTTTTCGCTATAGGAAACAATGTGAATTCATCTTTAACAAATGCTTTAGGCAATGTTTTGATTAGTATCGTATCATTTTTAAATGTACAAATGTTTTCGTTTCAATGACAAAATGTCATTGATCTTGCTTTTTAATACCGTTCCCTGAAAATCCATGCGTAATGTACATCGCCCCCCACAAACGTTTATGTCTATATATGCCACAAGATACCAACAAAGCAATACTTTTGTGTAAAGGAAGTTCCTCAATTCACTTCATTATCTTCTTTTTTTGCACCAAGATGGCACTACTATTGTTTAAATGACGCTCCTCAATTCACTTCAACATACAGTAGTTCCTTGTCATCAAGATGCCACATGCACATGATGATGGCAAAGCGCCACTCTTGACTAACTAAAGCTCTTCAAGGCACTTCAATATAGTTCCTTTCCACCAAAATGACAAGATCTTGGCAAAGCTCTTGTCAAAATGAAGCTCCTCAATTTAGTCAACATAGTTCCTTGGCACCAAGATGCCACAAGATGCTGCTGAAGGAACATTTTCATTGCCTTGGCCTGAGTTTTTCAGTGAAATACGGAAGATAGGTTCCAGAAACGATCAACGAACAGGTGAACCGCACTGCCAAACCGCAAATATGCAGAGGTTCATTGTGCTTAATTATCATCCCGTGTATAAAAAGAAGCTAACCAGCATATAATAAAAGTAAAATAAAGTCAAAGTACTCAGCCGTTGAAGATAAAGAGGAAAACAAAAAAAACAATGGCTCTTGATCAGAAATCCAACATTAATTTTCCTAATGACCTGATAAAGGAAAAGCAGTTGAAGGCCCTTACGTAATGACAACATGAGAGGACAGTAACAAGTACTGATTTGTAATGTACCGTATGCGGCGCATCTCAGGAAGTGTTGCATCACCGTGTCCCAGAGGTCCCAGATTAGCCTATTTACTCGGTTATTCTTAACGTGCCTGACCCCGGCTGATGTTTGCTGTCACTAACCAACTAAGGATGCGTCTATAAACTGCACTTAAGCCTTTTGGCTCTGATCCGCCATCAACCCACTACTGCTGACCTGTAAAACATACAAGCCGCTCATGTACGAAACGACATTACAACGATTTATTTGTCAGTTTTACACCAAAAAAATTGCATAAGGTCAATTAAATTAGTATAAATGTGGAACCAGTAATTTACCCACTTAAGAAACAATGAGACCATTGTAACATACTGTGTGTGTATTGAACTTGTGTGCGTGACCATCAGCCAATGGAATCGCTGCTTTACAAGGGGAGCAAGTGGGTTGGGTGTGTGTGAGGCAGGCAAGCGGTGAGGCGATGACAAAGTTACTGTAGGTTCTAGTGTTCAATATATGTACACAGGAAATACAGAGACCAATCGTGTCAGCCAATGAAATCGCAGCTTTGCGAGTGGGTATGTAAGGCAGGCAAGCGGAGACAGGCAATGAGAATGTTACAGCAGGTTCTAGTAGTAAATGAACGCACACAGGAAATAAAAAGACCAATCGTATTAGCCAGTCAAATTGCAATTTTACAAGGGTCAGACAAGCAAGCGGTGAGGCGATGAGAACATTCAACAAGGTTCTATTACTAAACATTCACACACAGGAAATACACAGACCAATAGCGTTGGCCAATTGAATCACAGATTTACGAGTGGAGCAAGTGAGTGGGTGTGTATTTTAGGAAGATCCGAGTGCTGTGAGACTCGCGCCTGCATAAAAAGATTCCGGTTGTTCACAGGTGACTCAACCTGCATGGTCGGTTATCTGGTGTTTCCCACCAGCTGGGCGTCGTCACGCTGCCTCAGCGGAGGGTCAAGGTGACAACTGTGCTTTTTTATCAGGTTAGCGGGAGTCAGATTGCCTTGCAGATGGCAGTATATGCGCGCAGATGTAGAAATGGTGGAATGAACTTCAAATGGTTGCTTCAAAAACAAAATGTTTGACTTATGGGTTTCTTTGTTTTTGTGCGTCTTGTCCTGATGTCTTAATGTTTCAGGAGGTTCTACCGAGTTAGTTTTTGCATGTAAACCCCTAATAATTGTCAAGTGTCACCAGGATATACGCACTGGTCAAATTTGGGGAGCTTTGGGCTATTTTAAAGCTAAAAAACTGGTGATTCAATGTGGGTACAAGGCAGTTTCAAGCGGCCTTGGCACGGGCTGGTGCCATGTACAGTAAACATGTACAGTATGTATGTAGGGAGGGTGGAAATTAGTTCAAAATGGCTCCTTTACAACAAAATGGTTGACTTACGGTTTCATTTTTATCTGCGTCCTCTCCTGAATCCTGAAAGATGTGCCTACCTAACCGAAAGACATTTGGTTTGATCTCTTCAGAGGGATGCTACCAAGTGAGTTTTGGTATGGGGACATCTAAATTATGTACAATTCACCAGAATACACGTACCAGTCAGGTTTGGGCGATGTTAAAGCTTCAATAGAGGAGATTCAATGCGGGTACATTATAGTTTCAAGGCATGGCATTGCGCTCAAGACTGACAAATTGTCCTGAGGCAGAAGGTGGAGCATTTTTTACAAGCGTTGTGAGTAAATAGCTATGTTTCTTTTTTTTAGCTTTTTATGAGCTCCGAGGAGATAAAAACACCCTTAAGTATCACAACAGAATCAGCCCGGAGAGGGTATGGGAAGTCTGGTATTTTGGTTTTAAGTGGCCGTTTCAGGGCGGAAAGGCAGACTACAACCTGGTTGCCGGTCAATCCAAGCGCACATATTGAGAATCAAATTCACACAGTCACTGAACGGGAACTGCTCCATGACAACTAACTTGTGATAAATAATAGACTATACATGTCAGAAGTAAGGAGCACGTTGGCCTTGTTGTTGGACATTTGCTTCACAATTTTGAGGTTCTGAATTTGAATCACGGCTGTGTAGAGTTTGTACGTTCCCCTCGTGCTTGCGTGAGTTTCCTCTGGGTACTCAAGCTTCCTCCCACATTCCCAAAACCTGCATGTTAGGTTCAATGAAGACTCTAAATTGTCCACTAAGTGTGACGGTATGAACATTTGTTTGTCTATATGTGCCCTGCAATTGACTGGCGACCAGTCCAGAGTGTACACCGCTTCTTGTCCAAAGTCAGCAGGGAGAGGCTCCAGCTCACCTGCAGTCCTAATGAGAACAATACATTTAGAAAATGGATGGACGGATGTTGGAAGTTAGTAATAACACTGGTGTTGTGGCTACAGTGGGTGTCATCGGCATCCAGTTACACTCCACTTCACGGATAAGGTCCCAGCGGGGTACCAGGAGTGGATCTAGTTTACAAAGCGCTGCTATGCAAAGGCCGCCGGTCACGTGACCAGTACACATGAAAGATTGATGCCCACAGCCTTATGTGTTAGAGCCAAAACGGAGACAGCACGGTGTTCGTTTCCCTCCCCCCAAAAAGGTGTCGTGTTGACGGAGAAAACACACAAGCCTTTCCAAAATGGGTAATGGCCGATTCATGGTAGGAGTGACCGGAGGTTACCCTCTCGGACCTGCTCAAGGTTTATTTAGGAAGCAGGACTGCTGCAATGTACATGAACACACGTTTCCACCCCGCAGCCACACACTGTCAACACTGTCAAGAAAACACCTTGGCCGACTTCACCAGTGGCCTTTTCTCCCGCTTCTATCGGCAAAATAACAAAACGAAAAAGGTGCCGCAGGATCAGCGTTCACGTTGCTGATTTTGATTGAAACGTGACTCAATGCGGCTCTAACACACTACACATTTCTAGGTTTAAAGCAGCAGCAAGGAACAATTGCTCGTTGTTCCAGTGCTCTGTGACATGTGTGAAGTGTAATATCCACTAACAACTTCACAGAGCACTCAAATGCCATTTGTTACCTAAAGAGAGCACCAGAGAGTTCACTGCATTGTGACTGGTGGATTCTGCTTTTCATCACCAAGCCACCAAAATACACTTTTCTATAATGTCGCGGTGTGGCTCACGACATCGCAAAATACAAATAGCCCCACACCCATGTAGACCACTTAGCCGAACATTATTATAAGAAAAGAATGCTAATCTGTGCTAAACCTGCAGCTCTGCTTACCTTTTGGCTTTGACATGATCATGCTTTGTCCGTCTTTAAAGCGGTTCTTTTGTTCTGGAGCTTTGGTCAGCCTAGCTGCCAAGTCATTGTCTTGGAAACATCCTGCGGGGTGGTTAATATGTTAATTAGCTACAATATTTGGTAACAATGGGGCGGAAATGTAGAGTGGCATTTTCATAAATAGGGAGAAATTTTATATTTCTGGAGGTGAACATTTTTATTTTGAAAAGTAACATTGTAAACAGTTGTTGTCAATAAAGTTTTCAAAAGCGCCCATCCCACCACCAGCGTCTCCGCTACACCAGAGCCGACTAGATTGAGGAAGTACGCACAATATTGCAATGTCAGACTATTAAAAGTTTTGTCGAAGAGCTTTGATTCCTGACCCTTACCAGAGGAAGGGTGTCAACCTTGAACGATTAAAAACGTTAACTAGACGAGTTTTGCTAAGTTTTATTTTGTAAGTTGTATACTTTTGTAATGCTGTATGGCGAGGCATTATGCCCCCTTCAAGCTCCGTCTACGTCGACAGAGATCTGAGAACAATACTTATAATATTTTGAGTTCTTATTTTCTATACTTAAGGCCTCTGTGTATTATATATTTGTAATGCTGTTCCATTTCATGAGTAAATCTGCCAGTTGATGGAAAACACGAGGGGCTTGGTGCTAACAGCAGCCGCCATTACATGCTTTTTTTTTTTTGTCACGTGGCATGGTGAATGCATTGTTATGTTTTCCTTTGACACGCAGCTTTGTGAATAGCTAGATTTGATTTAGGTTACTTTTAATCTTAATCTTTATTTAATGGACTAAATCAATTTCCTTCGTGGCCTAACCCACAGGCCAGATTTTTCCCCCTTGGAGAAACCCTTTGGAATCTCTGTGATTCCGAGTGGCGAGCTACCAATGGATTTGCGATTCCTCGTACCGCTACCAGGGCTACTTGTGATTCCACCTTCACTGTAAATGTATTGCTACACCAAGGTTGCGGTAGGAATTGGAATTTTCCTCTATTTGGATTTATGGAACTTTGAAAGTGCTGTGTGCGCAACTCAACACACATTGCTTGTGGACTCTTGGGATTTTTGTCAGAGAAAGGACACTTGCAAGCATTGTTCTTTGATTGTTTTGTACTTCCTATTGTCTTTGAATGGAATTTTGATATTGTTGTTAACTTTTAAAGGGACATTTATATGGTCGATTTGAAATGTCGCTACAGATTTCGCAATGTGATTTTGGTTAATTTCATAAACCTACAATTGCACTTGAACCAGAAAATTAAGCAAATAATAGGTTTATTATCCAGACTAAAGGAGCGATCAATCAAATAAAACAGAAATAAAGTAGGAAAAAGTGATTTAACTTAAAACATTTTGTCTCACTCCTTAAGTCAACAATGAGGGGTTTTTAAGGTGCATATACCAAATGAGGTGCCCAAAATTATATGTTAACTGTCGTTTTGTCCACTGTCTTGTTTGTTGTTATAAGTAAACTGCCGGCTTCATGTTTAATCTGCTTCGACTCTGGCACTTTCTTTGCTAGTCTTACCACTTATCGAATCTAGAACTAGCCCAGTAGTTTATCTCCCTCTGCCTAACAGCACAGGTGCTACATAAGCGATAAGGAAATGTCTGGATGCTAAAAAGCTCAGCTAATGACGACAACATAGAAACACACAACCACAGAAATTATAGAAAATGTCTTTTTCTTTACAGATAATGTAGATAAGACCCTTTGGACATGCGAGGTTTCTGCCCAACACCAACGATATACATGTATATAAGGTATATAATCCACAGCAGTGCACTCGTGGTCAGGTATGTTTCCTGGAAGGTGGAAAACATTCATCATGGCGGCACTAAGGCGGAAGGGGAGGCCGTGTAAGGCGCGCGTAACGACTGGTGCCAGCACGTAAAAGGCCTCAGTGTCACTCAGCAGGCCAACTTTCCACTCGGCGTCTTCCAGCACCAAAGACATTTCAAAAACTGCTGCTTGTGTGTAAACGCAGCGCTTATAAATAAAAGCTCCACACACCGAAAACATTGAAAGCACACATGCTGATTGACTCTTTTTAACCATATTATCACATCCCTGCTTCCTTGTAATCTTCATTTAGACATACAGTATTTGAATTTTTATTTTCAAGTCCACTCCACATAACTTGCGTGTCCCAAGTAAAGAATACATCTTGTTTTGCATTTATCAACATATAAAGTCACAGACGTTCAGGGATTGACCTTGAGATTAGAGCTTGTTTCAAACCAAGAATGCTGTTGATTTTTGATGATAACTTCAAATGAGTACTGTCCTATGTCTCAGCAAGAACCCTATTGCTTTTGAAAGTCGAAACATTTTGGTCAAAACCTTACATATGAAGACACGCTCCAAAGAACCCTGTTGAAGCTTTGGTTTGTTTTTTGCACATTTTTAAGGACAGTGTAGGGTTTCACACCAAGAACCCCATTGATTTTGATAACTTTAAAGTGTTACTCATCTGTCTCTCGTCAAGAACCCTATTGTTTTGTACAGTTTGAAAATTTACATGGGCACCTTCAACGAGATCTGTTCCATGGAAAGAACACTATTGACAGAAGATATAAATAATCACAGACGATCCTCCTGACGTTGACGTCGCCAGATAGGAAGTCTGCGACATGCGCCATGCCACCATTTTGATAAAGGTGCCTTGCTCTTGATTTACTGTCCAGTCATGCCAACATGAATTCTGCTTTTTTTTTAAAAGTGTAAACATGAGCTCACTGCTACTGCTGCACCTCTGACGCACATCTTGTAAATGCTTCGCGTTTTTTTTTCTACTCCAGACTCCTCATAAACAAATAAATTTTCTTCTGCGACAGTGGTGGATAAAATATGGCCCGGGGGCCATATATTGCCCGTACGTTCTTTAATGCGGCCTACCAAGCATTATTATTATCAAAAGGCCTGTAGTATTTGCTGCATTCATTTAGCTCCTCTCTCTCTCTCTCATATATATATATATATATATATATATATATATATATATATGCACACACGCCACCACAGCCAGTCCATGATATATATATATATATATATATATATATATATATATATATATATATATATATATATATATATATATATATATATATATAAAATGTATATATGCACACACGCCACCACAGCCAGTCCATGATGTATATATATATGCACGCACGCCACCACAGCCGGTCCATGAGAAAAATGCCGACTCCTAACCGGTCCGCGGTGCAAAGAAGGCTGGGGAACACTGCTAGAGAAGGATTTAATGGCTCTAAAATTGAAAAAGTGGGTGAAAAGTCTGAAAAGTAAACACAAAACAAACACAAAAAGTGAATATCTGAGGTGTATACGCAGACACACACACACACTTAAGTACCCCTTAATCCCCTCAAAATCTCCAGTAGCGACAGTTAACCAGTAATGCTAGCTGCATGCAGACATGCTCCCACAGGAGGCTGATGAAGCTCGTGTTTGTGTGCCTTTTTACGACAGACTGGGGCTTTAATGATAATTACATTTAAAAAGCACACAAAAGGGAAAGTGGTGCTCGTGATGCACGCACAGCGATGTGGCTTTTATTTTTTAAAAGGCGCCATGCTAGCAGAGGAGTAGCTAGAGTTGGCTTTTGGCTGATTAGCCAATCACCGTGACAGTAAACAGCAGCGTGACAGACTATTCCAGTAGTAGAGGTAATGGCTAGCTGGTCAACGAAAGATAAAGTGTTCAACTAAAGAGAGTCCTTTTTGCGATATATGTACTTAAAATAGGTAAGTATAGTCCGTATAGTGAGGGGTCACCGCATCTCCAAAGTTTGTTTATTTTATTTTTTTCAGGGGGATAAAATAATTATTTGTGTTTCTGCTGCTTTACGTTTGGACACTTTTGTTTCTGTCCCCTGATGAAACCGACACAAGCCAAGGCCATACTCACTACGCTGTTACCTCGGCAACCTAGGGCAGAAGGTTGCACTGCCCTATCACTGCGGAAAAGAACAGAGTTCACAGGAAGCCCGATTGATGACTATAAGGAAGGAATTAGCATGTATCCCCCAATATTGTGTACCCCAAACGGAAAGAAAGTGTTATTATTATTGTGTTTTGAATATAAAACAAAATGAAATATAGTTTGGGGAAACATGCTTTTCATCTGACAATGACAATACAATATGTGTCATCAAAGGTATAATACCAAGGCTAGTATGCTATAACACTTAAGCTTGAATCATCACAGCCTTCTTCACCTTCCTTGGGCCCTTACTCTGTTAGCGTGAGCCGGCACTAACAGAACGCAGTGCTTTTTGATTGCATTAGCACGGCGCAAAGTCATTTTGCTAAGACTAACAACCAGAAAGCGATGAGCATGGGCTGTGTGAGCGATTTCGCGCGTCACTGAGGGTCACTTTATGGCGGAGCTGACTTGTGCAAACTGACAATAAACTGCTCACCATAAGGTATCCGTGCTGAAAGAAAACGTGTGGGAAAACAGGTGTGTCCAGGTGGGAACGTAATTTAATCAGTTTAAAGCCTCCGCTAGTTTTTGGGTCAGGAGACTTATTGTGAGTAAATTTTTAAAAATATGTTAACTTTAAAGCACTTGAAAATGTATTGATTATTACTAGGTGTATAATGGCTGCAAAGGGAATGCTTATTCTAGGATCCCTGAGGACACTGATGACATCTGAGTGAGAGAGAGCATTTTATTTTCATCTTTCAACATACTTTCTACTCAACTCGCCATCTGAAGTCGTTCTAGATGACTTGCAGGTGACGCACCTCCGCCTGCTGCAGCATCAACACGGCAAGCCTCAGTCGTGTTTAGCCACCAACACGTCTCTGGTGTGCCATGCAGGGGGGTAGGGATGGGGGTAGACTTGAGGCAGAGACTTCTGCATCCCTGACCTTTCTCTGCTGTGTGGTGCGGTGGAGCCCTCTGCCAATGTTGTTATTGGGCTTCGGGGGCACAAATGATAGTGCCATCTGAATTCTGCCTTGCAACAAGTGGAAAGCATGTGATGTCCATCCATCCATTTTCCATAGTGCTTGTCCTTATTAGGGTTGCAGGTTACCTGGAGCCTATCTGAGCTAACCTTTGGGTGAGAGGCGGAGCACAACCTGTACTGGTCACCAGTCAATTGCAGGACACATACTGCATAGACAAACACACTCACATTCACACATATGGAAAATTTAGTTTTCAATTAACTTTTTTGGAATGTGGAAAATAATTGTGATACATTATTATGTAGTATAATTTTTTAAACCCTGTATGAATAAATTTGCAGCCTTAGAACAAAAGACACATTCATACAGGAATAAAAGTTTTTTATTTGATAATAAAGTCCTATTTTTTAGAGAATATAAGGTGTAATATTACCAGAGTAAAGTTGTATTTTTTGAAACAATAACAAAATAGACTTTCTACCCATTAGTCATAATAATAGGGCTTAATCTTGGAAAAGCATTACTTTATTCTTATAACATTTCAAGTTCGTTCTCTAAAAAATATGAATGTGCTCTTGTAACATTCAAATTTTTTTCCACGAAAATCGGCAATTTTTTAATTCCAATGGCATTAAGGACACATTGGTAATTATGCATAATTAGCGTGAGGATTATAAGTGGGTCCTTGGAAAAACTGGACCCAAAAAGTTTGAGAACTCCGTCTGCCAGCTAGTTAAAGTCGTATGACCGCTGCCAAGTTTTCTAATGAATAAATTGGATTATTTGTTGCCCTGCGTGGTTTAGTAGATTGCTGTTTAAGTGGAGAGTAATGTACCGGTAGTTTTCCTGGTATTCAGCCCGGCTAAGTGGCTGTTTGCCGCCCTTTTTTGTTCATGTAATAAACACCGCTGTCTCCACCAAAATGAGTACCGTGTGTGCGTGTGTGTGTGTGTGTGTCAGTGGCACAGGGCTTTCAACGGTGACTTAGGGCATCACCTCGGGAGCCAGATTCGGCTGCCAAGTTGAAGTGACACCGTTGATGTTAAACCGATAAATCTTCCATTGAGCCATCAAAGCATAGCAGGAGGCAGCTGCTGCTGTGACTTGTTTACATCACACAGGCACAGGCACACACACGGAGCGTGGAAGGCATGTAGAGAGCCGGCCTGGTTGTTAGTGACAACAAAGATTACGGAAGACCCAGCTTGACTTGGAGCTGCTCCAAGGTCGACAAGGAACGACACGCACCCGTGTGATTCATGATCGCTGTCCAATGACAACACGCCCCATTGACTTTTTGAACTGAAGATGATCGACGTCACGTTGTATTAATGAGCCAAAAGTGAACAAGTTTGGATTGTAAATACTTTGAGCAGATGATACATGACAATAAAGACAATACATGTTCTATCATTGTTGTGTGTTTTTCCTGCATTTAGAGGGAAAAAGTCCACTTTCAGACAAATGTTTTGTTAGGGGTTTGAAAATGCTAAATCAAGCACTTTTCCATCACTTGCAAAGTCCATCTTCAAGGCTTATGAGCACACAAAAAAGATTGATATTGACTTTTTTGTTGCTGTTTATTACACTACAAGAGGTGATCGGGTTAGGCTATAAACAAACAACCTTCTTTAGTGCTAGCAACACCGGGAAGAAAATTAGAAAAATGATATGGATATTGTGTCATTCATTTTAAGAGTGAATGATTCAGCCATATACTGCAGCTAAATCGCAGATTATATCCATTTATTTTTCTATAGTGCTTGTCCTAATTAGGGTTGCGGGTGAGCTGGAGGCTATCCCAGCTGATTTTGGGTGAGAGGCGGGATGCACCATGGAATGGTCATCATCAAATCGCAGGGCACCGATACAGGTCCATCTCAATAAATTACAACAATGTCTAAAGGATAATTTAGTTAGGTAGTTCTATTCAAAAAGTGAAACTCATATTATAGAGATGTACTACACAAACTCAGAGTGAAATATTTCATTTGTTGTGTATATACAGTATGTACTCACACTCAGACCTCAGGATAATTTAGAGCCTTGAGTGAAGCTAACATGCATGTTTTGTCATATGTTAGATATAACCATTACTCAAATGTAAATGGAAGAACTAAGACAACACGATCTAGCCACGATACGTCATTGACAGGAAGCTGACCATAAAAGTACATCCTACCTGAAGCTCGCACCAGGCCACCTCCACCGTGGTCTCTGTGTCGAGGCCTTTGTAGACGGTCTTGAAGGATCCCCCTCCCAATCTCGATGTTGAACTTGAGGTAGCGTCCATCAGGCGACGTCGCCACTGCTTTGGTCTCCACGTCCTCCTTCTCCTCCTCCCACCGCGGGTCAAAGTTCACGTGAGGCGACACACGCTGCTCTTTTCTCTGTGCCGGCTCGCCGTCCGACTCGCTAGGGGAGCAGGCGACATCCGGATGGGGGCTGTCCGGGAGCACGGCGTCCCGGGCTTTTTCCTCATTCTCCTCCTCCTCCTCCTCGGCTCGGGACTCGGGCAGGCTGAGGATGTTCTCGGCCGACCAGGAGAGGGCTTTGGACAGGGCGCCGCTGAAGAGGGGCGAGTCCACGTCCACGCTGATCTTGTGCAGGCCGTACGAGTTGCGGCGCGTGCCCAGGACATGCGGCTGTAGGCCCGGAAAGCCGCATCCGGGGATCTCCACCTGGGCGTGTGACATGGTGCACCTGGCCAGCTCTTGCTCTGGACTTGATGGTGCCTTTGGGTGCAAACACAGTGACATGGTCAGCAGAGTTAGTTATCAGTAACAATGTGTCAAATTAAGATGATCAATAGTTATTGAGGAGAAAATTGGCAGTAGTCGTCAGTAACAACTTTCTCAGTGACATGGTTGTTATAGTTAGCCGTGAGAAACAATCCATCCCAATGAAAATGGGCCTCATTCACTAACCGTGCGTGCACACAGATTTGTGCTTAAATCGTGCGTACACACGTTTGACGCTCATGCATGTTTTTGTACTTGTTTTTGTTCGTGCTCCATGAGCAAATTTAGAACCTCATCAGACCATGAGTACAATGCAGGATTAGCTTTTGAAAAAAAACATCACAAATATTTTTCCAAAGATGAACAACACATTGGAACTAGTCATTTATTTAAAACAATAATAACTTTAAAAAAATAATAAATCAGGAATTTCGTGTTTTCTCTAGCAGTTCATTGATTTCATAAATGCAACATACTATAGTTTTTTGGGGAAAACTATTTTTGCACTGTTACCCTCACTTTAGATGTCAAAAGGGTTTTTGTCGCTCCCGGTGTTTATTTTTCTGTGGGAGACGATCAAAACGGCTCCTTGACTATTTAAGGTTGCCAAACCCTCTTTGAGCCTTTCATAGTTGTTCATGATTTTTGTTTTTAAACACTAGCTCAATGGAAAATAAATAAATAAATAAATAAATAAATAAAGCATAACTACAATAAATTACAGCATGTTTAAAATTGCCTTTTTGAGAAAAAAAAGGATAAGAATAACAAGCATGAGTCGAAAACGGAATTAAAAAATACGAATGCTGTGATGATGAAGGGAAGACAACTTTAGAATTAAACACACACGCACATAGAGTACTCACCTGCTCCTCAAGCTGTGTCAAAACACATTTTCCTCCCTGTGAAATAGTCCAAGTTCGTTTTCAGCTGGAGTACTCAGCCAAGACCTGCAGATACAACCGGGAGGTGCATGAAATGCATATATGAGCATAACTGTAAGAGCAGCACGATATATTGAGAGCGCGCCCTTCCGCTAGCTCCGCCCCCTGTACGCTCTCTCTCCTCCTCCACACTGACTTCGGTGACTTACCGCAAGGAGGCGCTGAATATGTTCTTATCTGGAACACACACGTACACACAATAGCATCCACTCGATCACCCCCCCCCCCCCCCCCCCCCCCCACAGGCGAACAGAACATGCCCAGCGTGCTGATCTCATCGTTTTACCCAACTTTTCCACAGACCATAACATTAGGTACATCACCACCACCAACACCAAATATACTAATGTTCAGTTTCCATTTTTATTGTTGTAATCGTATCATTTAGATATTGGCTTTTTATGAGTATATTATTTCATATTTACATATTGCCTAAGTATTTATCTATTAGCATCCTTATTCATGAATATTTATTTACATTTTATTAAATACATTTTATTGTCATTGTGACTTTGTCCTCTTCTTTTTAGTATCAATTATTTTACAAAACAAATCTATTTGTATTAATCTTAATATTTTTTTATTCTTATTTTAACATTTTCTTTAATAGATTTTTTTTGTTTAATATTTAAATAGTTTTTTTCTTCAGCTTTTTGGAAATTTAATATCAAATAAGTCTATCAAGCTTCCCATTTAATTTATTTAAATAACTCCTAAAGCATATTTTGTGGAATACATCTTATCAACTGTCTTTTCATAATTCAAATTTTATGAATGCATTTTACTGTTAATTTTATTTTATATTCATGTAAATATTTCATTAAATACCATTTTCTAGACCTTTACCTATGTACATATTAAGCATCTTTAGTTAATAAAATTATTAAATTAAGTCAATGTTATTTTTAATATTCAAATATTTTATGAAACGATAAGCTTTTACTTGATATTTTAAGTAAATTCCCACATTTTCACTAAGTCAATGTCTTTGATTTTGTGTGTGTACCTATGATTTTTTTCTATCAAATGATGTTCTTAGTTATTTCTTTATTATTTGATCTATTACATTTTATTAAATACTGTACATTATTTCTTGGTCCTTTCATTTTCATATTTGTCGATATTTTCTTATACAGTATAAATGTATTTTAGCATCCTTAATATTTAAATATCACATACATTTGTTTAATCTTGTTAGTCAGTTTATCAATGTTTATTTAATTAAATAAACTGCCTTAGCATGTATTTAAATACATTATTAAATCAATGTATTTATTTGTTATTAAGCATTTCATTTCATTTAACGTGTTCAATATTTGTACTTGTATTTGATTATTTCAGGGACTTTTAAAAGCTGGGAAATTAGAATTTACCAAAAACAACAACCAACCACACTATACATTGGTTGTTCTAAAAATTTGACACAAGCACATTATTGACCAAACCAAAATATTGGGAACAGCTCGCGATATGAGGACAGTGCAGTTGTAGACAATTAAAAAACATTTTAGAAAAAGAGTATCTTCAAAAAGGAATAGTTTTTATTTACTGGCTAGGTGTACCTAACGTTTTGAACCACGAGTGTTTTCTCCACACATGCAGGCACCACAAAGTCCAATTTATCAAAGTAGTCTTATTTATTTATTTTTACACATGATATCAGGGTGAGGGGAGAAGTTAATTGTGGATTATTTCTGGGAAAGTGTCACAATAAAACTGTCCACTATTTTTGTTATTAATAATAAATTGGGCTGAGTTGAATCAGCAGTCTTGGTCCAGGTGTCACTTACATGGATCTTTGTAAGATGACTTCCAGAGATGATTTTTAAACATGTCAAGTTACCTCAAAATGACAAAATCTTCCCATGACTAAAAAATATGGATGCAGTGGCAGGGCAGCAACAACAGCAAGAAAGTGCGGCCCCCCGCCATGCCAAAAATCTTCCCTCTTCAGAAGAATTTGACGCCTTTGCCGTCGTCCATGCTGATGATTTCGGCTTTGCCTTCCGTCTGCAGCGCCTGCAGCGAGCGCAGCAGCATCCACTCCTCCAGGCCGTGGAACTCTGCGCAGCAAGCAAAAAGAACAAAAGTGAAACATCTATGGCGTGTAACGTAGTACAGGAAATGTCAGCGGCAAATTTGTACCTTCGCCCTCAGTGTCGTCGCCATTGGACAGCTCGTATAGTGTGAACACTGTATTGTTCATCCCGTTTTTAGCCACCTGAGATGACCAAACAAATAAATCCAACAAAAAAAAACAACACTTAATTAATTGTGTCCAAACTGTGTGTGTGTGTGTGTGTGTGCGTGCGTGGAAGGAAAACTCCATGATAAAATGATCAAACGCACACACGTTTATCCTTGGGGCTCGTGGGAAGAGAGAGAGATATATATATCTATATATATATCTATATATATATATAGATATATATATCTCATTCTAAATTTTAATAAATATATCTCATTCTAAATTTCTAGTCCTTTTTTTTTTTTACTTTTCGTAGAACCTATATTCATTGTTTTAATTTTTTGAAATACAAAATATCAAGGTATTCTCATTTTCACAGATCTTTGTTATAATTTATTTAATGTGCAAATGTGATCATTATTTTCCATCTTAATATGATTTTTATTTTTCTATTTGTTTTTAATATTTCATTATACATTAATATATTACCACCATTAAATCAAAAAGAAACAATACATTCCAAATATTTTTTTATATTTTTATTGTACATTTATTGTTTTAGTATTAAGTTTTGTATCAGTTTGGCTGACCCTTTATTTTTATTTAATTACATATATAAGCATTTATTTAATCCCAGTCATTAAGTTATTTCAGAACTGATATTTTCTTCATCCAAATGTTTTTTCCCTAAGTATTTTTATTTCACTGAATCAACCTGCGTGCGTGAGATACCTCACCCAGTTATACATGAGCTTGCCCCACTCCTCGGGCCGCCTCCACATCACCAAACACCTCGACTTGTTCTTGTCCAGCCACTCCAGGTTCCCTGACCACCACAAACGTAAACATAAAAACATACAGCACACTACCAAAAATAAAATTTGAAAAATACATGCAAAGAAAAGGCATATTCGAAAGGAAATATTACCTTTTTTCCTCAGCTCCTCAAACACAACTTGAATGGCTTCCATTGACAGTTTTCCTGCCATGTAGTTAAGGAGGCCTGAAAGAACCTTATTGGAAACTTGATTAGGTACACAACCGTATACAATCAAATACAAAAATAGGTGTAGTGGTACCTTGGCTTACGAATGCCCAATTTTACAAGTTTTTCAAGGTATGATTCGGTCAAACTTTTGGCTTGTGTTACAAACAAAAGTTTGACTTACGAGTGAGTTTGTTTTCTAACCATGGTGTCTACTCTGACCTCCCTGCATTTTGGCAAAAAAGAAGCATGCTTGCTTCAAGCTGTTTATTGCCACTACAAGTTGAATTTACTGAAAAAACAAACATAAAACAAAAATTATCACATCTTTCATATTAAAGAAAAAACTGTTCCAAAACAAGTTTAAGTCTTTTCATTCTATTTAATTATGTTATTACTGCTATTTCTGTCGTTAAAAACGACTGTTTTGATGATGTTGGCTAAATGACATTTCAATTCATTGTAATGGAAAAAGCTGATTTGAGATACGAGTGAATTGAGATTTGATTTGGTTAACAGTGTCAGACAGGTTTTTACTGTGTTTTGAGAGGATACGTTCAATCTTGTGGTTGTTGAAGACGGGGCTCTCCTGGGCCTCCATCACGTCCAGCGTGTACAGCTTTTGATGGCGACAGTAGGCTATCGCTAGTGAACACCACGCCGCCAACTGTTTCTGTCTCGTGTCCACATTGGGTTGAAGCCTGCAAGTAACAACAAAGAAACAACACTATTTATTACATACAGTAATTCTTAAATGTGACACTGTAAAACAGTCTGAGAGGAGTTTCCCGATCTCAATGAGGGATTAACAGGAGATCCCACTGTGTTAAATAAATTACATATAAAAAAAATACCTTAATAGAAATTTTGAAAAAACATTTAAAAATTAACAAAAAAAAAAAAAAAAAAAAAAAAATTGCAATAAAGTACAAATGAAAACATATTTATATAAAATATATACAAAATACAAATAAATATATTAAACTGATTAAACCGATGAAAAGATATTCACGTCAATAAAATATGAAATTATTTAAATGTTTAAACAAAAATGAAATGCATTCTCGGGGAATATTCAAATTTGAATAAATAAATATTAGAATAAACATTTGAATCAATACATAAAATGTGAGTATTTACATCAAATAAAAATTTAACAGAATTGTTGAAATACATAATTAAATAGATTTTAAAAAATTAATATCAAAACTTGTTTAATGATTAAAGCAGGTCAAATAATATTCAAAAAAATAAAAACAATATTAAACAAATGCTTACATAAAAAAGAACATGTATATTAAAGATCAATATTGTGAATAACAAATTAAATAGAAATAAATTCAAGCTATATTTAAATTAATTCAAACTAATATAAAAAGATGTTTAATGGTATAGTGTAAACAGATTTAAATGAAAAATAATATTCAAGCGAATAAAAATTTAATTAATCAAATGTTTGAATAAATAGAAATAGATCTTTAAATCATTTGTAAAAAATAAAATAGACGTTTAAATAATTTGAAATATAAATTGGCACCAACACATTTAAAATATAGATTTTTATATACAAATAAACACTTGGTCAAATCGATGTCAAAATAATAATAATAATAATAATAACAATTTAAAACATAACGCCAATTCCCAAACATAGCCACACATTTCCACAGGGCGGATGCAGTACAAGCTACCAACACAGCTAGCTGACAGAAAAGCGAATTCATCATCTCGCGGGACACACAAACACCTTCAAGAGTCGTTTCAGTGTCATTCATTAAATATTAGCTAGAATATCCAAATGTCTGTCATGTTTGACATCCACGAGAACTGCAATAACATTTAAACTTTGAAGAGACAATTAATTGAGCAAATCCACTTCCGTAGCATTTTGGCTTGTTTAGCTAAAGAGCGGGTTAACACGACGCCAGCCGTCATAATCCAAAAAGTTGGAATGGACAACACGATGAAAGGGCGGATCGATGTTTATTTTAGCATGTTTAATTGCGATTTAAAAGGTTTACTCACGTAAAAAAAGGAGGAAAATTGTACTGCCAGGGCCACTCGAAACTCATCACGGCGGAAGGGGTGAAAAGCACGTCCGACCACAAAAGAGTTCCGCCCAACTACACTCCAACTAAACATTTGGATGCGTATCATAAACGGTAGCGGTCATTAAAGCTTAAGTTGTATATTACTATAATGTTAAATGAAACAACATTTTTAAAATTCAGTTTTACTACATTCAGACACAATTACTCTTTCAATGAGCCGCAAATATTCTCATGTAGCGCCGTTGACAGCTTCCGCAACCACGTCCGACAACAAAATAGTTCCGATGCACTACATTGAATGGAAAAGAAAAACGGACGTTAATTCTGACTAAATTAATACTGCACGACAGCGAATCTAGTGAGGATGAGCGGTTCAGAAAATGGATGGATGTAGAATATTAATAAGCTCAATTAATAGTCTAGTGTGAGGTAACCTTAAATGGTCTCACAGTATATTTACATTTCAAACAAATAAAACCATGCCCTCCTGTTATTTTTTTTTTTTTAGCTCTAATGAATACGTCTCTGTGGGCAGGGTAACCTAGTGGTTATCATGTCGGCCTTAAGAGTTCGAAGGTCAAACCTCTTCCTGTGTGGCGTTTTCATATTTTCTCAGTGCTTACATCAGTTTCCTCTTTTCGATTTCACACCGTCTTCCTTGCAATTTCCAAAAAACACTGAAGACTGAAATGTGTGTGACTGAATGTTTTGTCGTTGTACCCTGCCATTGACTCTGGCGACCACCAGTCCATTGTGCCTCACTTCTTTCCAAAAGTAAGCTGTGATAGGCTTCATCTCACCCGTGACCCTAAAAAGGTCGTGCTTTTTAAAATGGATGAATACATCTGTATTACTTTGCCACCAACAAGTTATTCAATTACCATTGCATTCAATAATTTTGCCTTTTAAAGCATCGTCAGAAAAATATAATCAGTCGTCTTTTTTTTCAAAGTTATTTTATTATGGAATTACATTGTATAACATTTTTGACAACTTTCAGCATATCAATGCTGTGTAATTCTATTTTACAGCACATGCATTTTCTTTAGCGGCCACCTCCTCTCCAGTCTGTCAATCTATATATACAGTAGTTCTATGTTGTCACTAAAGAAATTAAAATACAGCATAGATATTGTTTTAATGCAAACAATCTATATTGGGGGGTTTTTCACAATGGCTTGCTCATATTAATAGCTGTATACATTTCTATAGTACAATCGTGTCACAAGATGTGTCGTGTTAAATCTTCAAATAAACTCCTTCAGCCCGAGTGGAAAAGGCACTCGTACTCGTTGAGGATGAATTCCACTAACTGGTTCTGGAAAACCATGTGCATGGTGATGTTGCCCGACTCCGACTCAGGCCGCAGGAGTGTCGGCCCGAACACGATGGCCACATTCTGCACCGTCATGCGGTTGTCCTCGCCACACTGGATGACCCTGACGACACGCAACAAATCGATACGATAAAATCAATGCAGTGAACAATCTGTGATTCCCAAACTCACCTCAACTCGCTATTGGTAATGGTGGAAGTTAAAAGGGTAGCTGCTCAACAGTTAAAAACAAAAAAATATATGACGTTTTTTCTCTGATAGGTAAGAAAGTTTGCAAGAAATGTGTACAGTACTTCTTTGGGAAAATTAAAATTTTTCTTGAAAAATTGAAGTGTTTGTATTCAATAAAATTTAACTTTTCTATTGGAAAAGTAATGGTTTCTTCAGTTTTTCTGAAAGTAACCACCTATTTAAAAAAAAATGATGTGAAAATACATTCATTCATTCATTCATTCATCATCCATTCCGCTTATCCTCAGTTGGGTCGCGTGCGTGCTGGAGCCGATACCAGCCTACCACCTATACCACCTATCTCCGGGCGAGAGGTGGGGTACACCGTGAACTGGTCGCCAGCCAATTGCAGGGCACATATAAACAAACAAACCACTCACACTCACATTCATACCTACGGGCAGTTTAGAGTCTTCAATTAACCTACCCTGCCTGTTTTTGGGATGTGGGAGGAGACCGGAGTAAACCCACGCAGGCACAGGGACAACATGCAAACTCCACACAGGCGGGGCCGGGATTAGAACCCCGGTCCTCAGAACTGAGGCAGATGTGCTAACCAGTCGCCCACACCGTGCCGCTTTGAAAATACAATACCTACAAAAAATATTTTTTTCCCTGGGAAAAAAACATTCTTGGGGGGAGGGAAAAAAACTTTTTTCTTGGAAAAATATTTTTTTCATCAGAAAATACGTTTTTATTTTTGTTTTAAGAAACATGACTTTTTCGCAGAAAAACAAGACATTCTTGGAAAGACCTTTTCTCACTGAAAATTACAACTTTCTTCTCACAGTAAGTGCCCAATTAAAAATAAGTTGTTTGCCATATCGAGTACGTATTTACGTATTTAAAAAAATGGAGTATCTATGTATCATCACCAAGTCAAAAAATTAATATGGCTAACAGGAAAGTAGTACTGTAATTGATCAAATTTACAGGTTGCAACAGTGTTAACAGTTGCTCAACATTTAAAAGCTAAAAAAAGAAGACTTTTTTCCCTCTAAAAAAATAAAAACATTCTCAGAGAATTATGATTTTTCTTGGAAAATGTAAACTTTTTCTCAGAAAATTACAACTCCATACCGTATGAATTGAAAACCTCAACAAATTAGCACTTTTACTTTAAAACAGACATTTCTCAGAAAATGACCTTTTTGGAGAAACACTTTCTGAGAGGGAAACATTTTTTATGTTATTTTTTCTAAAATAAATTAAAAACCTAAAGATTATTACCTTTGTCTTAGAAAAATAAGACATTCTTGGAATATTCCAACTTTTCATGAAAAATGACAACTTTTCGCATTGAATAAGTTAGGTGCCCTACTAAAGATGAAGAGTCCTTTGCGTTGCGAAGTGGCAACGTACACACCAGCATCCTCGCACTTCTGGTGCAATTTTTACAAATCCCTAAGCCCCGCCAATAGCGGGGGTTTCACTGTACAATAGAGAGCAAAGTACATTTTTAGATGTGAAGACAAATATCGACACTGACCGCCGTAGATGTCCAAACAGGAGTTTCATGGTGTCGTGATTAGGGGCGGGAAGAGATTTGACAAACTCATAAATTCGACACACCTTTGTGTTGTAATCCGTCAGTCCTGCAACAACAAAAAAGGAAGATAAATACACTCATTGGGCACAATACATCTGTGCAATGAAATAACCACAAATCTGCCTTTAAAAAGATAACGCTCAGTTTTGCTTGAGAGGTATTCATTTAATATTATGTTTATGATCTCATACTGACAGCTGATGTAGCTTAATAATCAAAATATTAATCACAGCATTTGTGTCAAATAAACAAAATGACTTGAGTCTGTTTTATTTTGATCAGTTTAGGAGAAAAAACTAAAAATTTAAGCAGGAAAAAATACAACTGTGCAGAAGTTGCTGACATAAAAAACATACATTTGTTATTAATACAATCAGTAATGTATACAGAAAATATAAAAGATGGTCTAACCTAAAGTTAATTTAACTGAATTGAAATGAGTATGATTTTATAAACAAACCATTCAGCAAATAAACTACATACATATTAATATTCTGTTGTATCATGAAATTAATAAGCTAAAAAAATCCAACATGAATGTAAATGTTCTTGTTTAAAACTTTGGTTATGATTTTTAACCAATAATTTAATCAAACAAATTGGAAATATCAATTCAATGACATAAATATTAATATTTTGTTTAATCTTGAAACAGATCATATACAAAAATAATATTAAAGTTGCTCCAATATTAATTTAATTTTACTGAATTACAACTCTTATGATGATTTTTTAAACCATGATTTCATCAAATAAAATATTACCGTGAATATAAAATACATTACATATATATGAATATTCTGTTATATCATACAATGAACAATGTACAAAAAATAGTAAAGTTTGTCTAACAATCAAACTGAAAATGGAAAATACAGATAAAAGATAAAGAAGATACAAATTGTATTTAAAAAAGTAAATTACAATTGTATAACACAATATCAATAAGACTACTAATATACTAAATTATGAAAGTTACTCCAAGATGAGAACAGAAATAAATCATTTAAAGTGATTATTTTTTATTTATTTATATATATATATAATTTTTTTTTTGAGTAATAAAATTCAATTGTGGAGAACCAGTTACAGTACATGTTGTGTTTTGTTGGCGGCAAAGGGTTTGTCTCACTGATGGCAGAGATGAACTTGTCAAAGTGGCTGAAGGGAAAAAGTGGCTCGGGAAGCTCGCGGAAAAACAGCTTCAGTGCTCCAGTGAGGACGTGAGCGTCCTCCCACTGGCCATCCTCTAGGTCCAGTTCCTCTGTTGGAAAGCACGATAGGTGGTGAGCATGAGGTAAAAGAGAACAAAAAAAACCTTCTTGTGAATAAACCTGAGATTCAATTTGAAGGCCATATCGCAGAGCCCTATAACAAGGTTATCGTTACCGTGATCTGCCTTGTAGCGCAGTCTCTGGATGACAGCGAGGTTCCCGCTGACCCTATAGAGTCCGTCGATATCCAAACCTGGAAGTCAACACATCAAGTTATTTGGTCAGCCGACAAGGTGTGCTCGTCACAACGAGGGGGAGGGGGTGCGTTACCTTTCCTCTCCAACGCTTTAATGCACTTCTCCACAAAGCTCGGAACGGTGGTCCTCTCCTGCGCGCAAAGCGTGGCCAGGTGGCAGCCGAACACGTTTTCTGCAGGTGGGACAGAATGCCTTAATAAAATAGAGTGCTGTAATAATGAGAAACTGTTTATCAGGGGGGATATGTATCAAACCCACATGCAATCCATGAAAATCCATTATATAGACTATTAATATTTTTTAGATCATTTTCCCCTCTCCCACACGTTTCAAACATACTTATTAAAAGACAATTTTTAAACACTGATTTGATCACAAACAAAAAGAACTGAGATCACCTCATTGCTTTCAACACAACACGATTATGGCTCGGAAAATGACCTTTGAAGTACGGAAATTCAAAGTTTCATTCTGTGTTGGTACCATTCACGACAGAACAGGAACACGGGAAAGTGTGTGAAAGGGGCTAATGAAAGCACTAGAACAGTGGTGGGAAAAGTATGGCCCAGGGGGACACATACTGCTCCTGTTACTTCTCAAGAATTTCTTAATTTAAACACAGTTATTCATTTATCGCATTAACTGGATAATTTATTTATTGTGAATAATTAAATAAAACCTATATATAGCACAAAAAAGATATACATATTTTAAACATACATTTTATTTAAGTATTATTATTTAATTGAATTTAATTAATTATCAAGAAATACAATTCAAATGAGTATGAATTTTAATTTTTTGATATTACAATAACATTTAATTTGTTGCATTAAGTTTCTCAAACAATTGGCTAAAATATAAATAAATAAATAAAATCAAAATATTAGTAAAATAAACAATTTAGATATATTTAACACACAGGAGCTTGCCAACCAATGCTCTACAATGTCACTTAGTAGGGGAGATACCTGCACTCAGGCCCAATAGTCCCAAAGAAATCTTTCTGACTCGCAGCCACACCGTAACTTTATCTGCCAGCTCAGGTGGGTCATCGCCCCATTCGACCCCGATGCAAGTGGAGTACAGTACACTGTACCTCGTATGTATCCTTTCTCCTTGACTGCCTGAAGCGAGGGACGCTTCAAGAGGAACTTGATCAGCTTGGTGCGAACCTTCTTTGGGTCGGTTTCTCCGCCGCTGGTGTTGTTGACACTCGGCCTGGAGGCTGACAAAAGAAATATAGATGTTTTATTTAAAATGACAGCCGCTCACGCCTTCAACCGACCTAAATGCAGCTCACCCCTACGCCAGTCGCTGGCAATCTGTTGCTCCACGGCGCCGATCTTCTCATACAAGTCGTCGCCGTCCTCCTCCTCGGAGCGGTGGTCCTGGTACTCCTGAAGGACAAAGACCCACGGGAGACAATTACATGGGTGTGTCACAGGTTCTGTTCTATGGCTATCATCACACATTGCTCTTTAGTGCCAAGGCTACATGAGAAGATCAACACTACGAGTGAATTAGCTCATTTTAACTTCGCCAGCAAGGTATACTTAAAAACAGGGAAAATAGTGAGGGGAAAACTAATAATCATAATAATAATAATTTTAAAAACATCTAAAACTGAATGACAATAAATAAAAAGGGAAACATTGTTGAACAGTAAATATTACATATTACATAAAATGATTAAACCCCAAATAATATATTTAAAATACAAAATAAAAGTGATCAATTACAAAATATTTACTCCATATAAATAACACATGTAAAACTAAAAAAAACTATATATAATAAAACATGGTTACAAATTAAATACAAAAACATAAGACTAAATAACATATTCAAAAGCAAAAAAAGACAACACTGATTAAAAATTTATATAATTAAATTATAAAATACAAATAAAATCTTTTAAAAACAAAATAAAATTAAACTAAACTAATTATTACAAATAAACAACCCATTACATAAAACAGTAAATACAAATATCAAATATTCAATAAAAAAATAAAAGAACAAGCTATAGAACACTGAATACAAAATGACAAAGATTCAGTAGAAAAATATTTAATACAACAAAACATGACATAAATACATAAGAAGAGTGAAAATAAATAACAAATACTAATAAAATAATGTTTAAGTAAATTTAATAATTTCAGTGAGGACTTACCAGTTGTCGTATAGTGTCTAGTAATACTTTGTGCCAGTCACTGATGATGCTCTCAGTATCGTACTGGAGCAGAAACTCAACGCCGTTCCTGCTTTTTAACTAAAAAGAAAAATCAAAAGTCAAGCAAATTAAAATTTTCTAAAATTTCACATAACGGTGAAGGAAAAAGACGTCAATGAACCTCTAAAACATTCTTCTTGCTCGATTTGTCCTTGGAGGCCCAACTGATCATGGCGCCTCGCAGGTCCACTGACACCTCTGAGACGATCTGATTGGTCTTGCTCTTGGAACGAAAATACAGTGTGAGAGTGGACACAAAACAGGCGATGTGACATTCCTACGACGAAAGCGTCTATCAGCTCCAGGCAGAGCCTTTGTCGTCTGAGTCACATGAATTTAGATAATTTTGGGGTGAGCTGTCAAAGTCATACACAAACTGTTCAGCAAAACTGACTGGCTTCCAAGTTGTGCAGTGTGAACAGGAACGCAAAAGGGCAGAGAAGAAAAAGAGAACTACCGAAACTCCTGCCGCTGTCGATTTTGGGTCTTTGTGGAAGGTCAGTGTGCCTCCATGCAGGACCGTCCAGGTCTGGGCCCAGTTTTTCCTGCATGAGCACAGAGCAGAGCCAGAGGGCAATTTGAAACCAAAAACACTCTGAAAGTTAAACAGAAAGCTTCTAGATCTCAAATATGACAACCCAAAAACACCTCGAGGGGGAATTTGGACTCACCTCACTTTTTTGCCATTTTCAGACACTTTTGTCTTGTTGAGGATTCCGGCTTTCTCCAAGTTCTGCACCTGAAATCCAACCACAGACTGCTATTTCAGGACAAGGACAGTACAAAAGCTGGTTAATGTGATACACAAACGTGTGGGACAAACAGCAGACGGAAATGAGAACGAGTAACATCATCATACACAATGTGTGGTCCTATGCCCCACTGACAAACTAGAATTTGTGTCACGGTGTCATTATGTGAGAGCCACGTAGCAAAATAATGATATAATGGAAAGCTCTCAAAGCAGGCTTTCATTTGAAGTATGACTCCAGGTACTTTGTCATAAATTCCTTTTTGACCTGGGCGCCGCCTCTGAAGTTCAATGATGATGAATTGTTACCAATCAGCTGAGCAGTTATTTATCTACAACATGTCCACCATGTTTGGAGGTAATTCGATTAAAAGTAATTGAGTATAATTAGGAATTCTGTCAGAGGTTGGCGAACATTTGTGGTCAAGGGCCACATTGGAATTTTAAAAAGGACAGTTGGGCCAGGTCATTCAGGTTAAAAGTAAATAAATAAAACGTTGCTATACATTAACCAAGTTTGGAGATGGTTAATTAGGTAAAATAGTGGAGATAAATAAGTTTGTTGGTATTGGACATGTTTGACTTTGCAATGACCTTTACGTAACATTTTGTGGCGCAAAGAACATAGCGTGGTGAGCATCAAGTGATTTCATGCTGATTGGTGAGCATGAGGGTGATGAAACAAGACGAGCAAATAAAAATGAACGAGAGTCAAACATGCAAACAAACAACAAGGTAGGGCTGGGCGACATGGCCTTAAAATAAAATCTCTGAAGTGGCCCTCAGCAAAATATTTGCTGCATGGAAGCACAAACCTCGGGTCAAAAGTTTTCAACGTTGATAAATCACTGCTTTTGCAACGCATAAACGGTCGCCATGTCTTTGGCAACATTAAGCTCGATTGCCTTCCACCAGGACCCTTTCTTGTCATAAATAAAACAGTGAAAATTATTCCATTCATGTTGTTTGTTTCTTTGCATAAAATAAAATCACTTGTCACTTTTTTGTAAAAGAGTTGCTAGAGGGGGTCGAAAAAGTCATAAAATAGAGCAACCAAATCACTTTGTTCGCAACACCGACTCTGCTTTTGTAAACTACATCCTCTCTGTTAGCTGCCATGTTTTCAGTGTATGTGTGAATTTAATCTATACATTTGAGTAATCGCCAAGCCCTACAAAAAGGTGCTCTATGGCATTAGCATTAGCACATCCAGCGCCCGTCATAGATCGAACGCTGTTTTCTACGGCTCTTGTACTAACAACCCACGTTATACCGCAGCCACCTGGAGGTCAGGTAGTAGGGGTTTCTCCAGAGTTGAAACCCAGGAGCCTTCACAGGGCACAGAAAATGATGTTGAAAAATATGCGCGCATCACTTGGTGGAGAGTTGCCCGGTGTCACTCACGTTGGGCTGCGCCTCGGGGGTGTTTCCCGTGCTGGAGCTGTCGCTGCTGTAGTCCGACGTGGTCCTCCGGTGGGTCAGGACGAAACTCTGCGGAGAGGCCATTGAGAGCACGGTGTCAAAATGTGCACTTGAATGTTGAATTTCACATACATACATACTTGTACACAGACATACTATATATATATATATATATATATATATATATATATATATATATATATATTAGGGTGACTGAAACAGCAACAATTTTTAAAAAGAACATTTTAAATAGAATATGTATGAACCATATGATGCACACTTTATATAAAATAATAATAAAATAAATATAATCAAATCATGACTTCGTTGACATGTTATGGAGGTGCGTGAGTGCTCCTACTGCGTCATCTTGGACTGAGGCGAGCTGGGTCGGTCCCACGCTATGTCTCCAGTTCGTGATGACAGACATCTCATCAGCTTCCACACCGTTCTCCTCCTGGGACAGCCCCGGCAACGCAACGACTGCCTGCACCGGGACGATAAGACGTGGTGGGAAACTGTGGGAGACCATTTAAGCAAGTGGTCGCCTTGAAGGGTTGCCATTACCTCAGGCAGGTTCCACTGGGACTTGGATCCGTCTCTCAGGTAGTAGTAAGTCTGGCCCAGGTCGTCCATGGACTTGACCCACTGTCACAGAACATAACTAAGTCTTTATACAGTGAAGCACCAATTTGCGGCAGGGGTCAGCCACTCTCCCCTACGAATAGCGAGAGAACACTATACAGTAAAAACCCATAAAAGATGATCGATTAAAAAAACTCTGTGCTATAGTGGGGACACATACGAAGAAATACAATATAGCAGGGGAACACTACATACATTAGCGGTCAAAACTACCTGCTCTAGCGAGTGCTCGTTGGTGAACACCCAGGTGCCATTGGGCTCCACGATGAGGCTCCAGCCGGACGGCGTGCTGCAATCCAGGCTGGCCCGGGGGATTACGGTGCGGCTCACGTAGGACAGGTCGTATTCCCTGGGAGATGTGGGCGACCCCATGGTAGGGGACTCCTCGTCAGGATCAGGTCTATCAGCACCTCCAGGGTAATCTTCCGAGTGGTAGTCTTCCTCGGGTAGCTGAGGCTGGGAATGTGACAGGAATGGTGTTAACAATGGAACCTGAACCCTAACCTTAACCGGAACCCTAATCCTAACCCAAACGGTAACCCCAAATCCTAACCCTCATCCTAGCCTAAACCTAATCCTATCTCTAATTTGCGCTAAACAATGTGCTGCCCAGTTTAATCCTATTTGTATTATTTCTTTGGTGGGATATTAAGAAAAACCCATAACTGATAGTGTGTGACTGCTGAGATTTTCTTCTTCACTCCAGAAAGAAGGAAAAGAAGGACGAATGTCGCGAAAAGAACTAGAGACATTGTACACTACTGCAGTATGCTTTCCTGATGGGAATGAGTGGCATCACTCAGGGGGTTAAAGCCATTAAAAAGGAGGCTGCATTAGCCATCTTCCCCTGAGCGAAGCTAAAACAGGAAACAGGAAGTAGAGCAGCCAGCCAGGTCCTCACCGACTTGTCCTGGTGAAAGCGGTGCACGCTCATAGGCTCCATCAGGGGGGGGTACGGGCTGAGTGGCTCCGGCGGCTCCCAGGACGTCTCCCCAGACATGGCGTTGTAGAAGTAGGGGCACCCGCTGCGCTCATCCACTATCTGCTCCCAGTCTGATGCCCACGCCGGGCGGGAGGCGGTGGACAAGAAGTATGTGGGAGACCGAGATGGTAAGGGGGGAAGCGGTTCAGGGTCAACTGACGACTTGGCGAGGGGGTTTTCCCAGGTGGTGTGCCCTGTGGCGGGGTGGTAGTAGTAGTCCTGACCGCTCTCCGGATCAAGGTGCACCTCCCATCCGTCAGGGTCCTGGTAGGGCGGCGATTCGGCGGGGTTCTGGCGAAGCTGAGCTACGTTGACGTAGATGGGCGCTCGTACACTCTCATCATCCACCTGTGAAAAAGATTGTATGTTTCAGAACAAACGCTAATGCTCCATCGCTTAACCTTGCTCACAGAAAGTCTGCTGGCACCTGGCTACTCATTGACCCAAGCTTGTGACCTCAGAGCATAAATTTCAAAAAATTTCACTACTACTTAAAATCAAAACATTGTTAGATGGCCCTATACTGCCACCAACTGGCTTGGAGGATGGAACATGAGGTGCTAGATTATTATCTTTCTTTGTAAGCAACTACAAGATTAATCTTTACATACTTTGTGGGTAAAATTTGACCAGCATTGACAAATAACAGCAATAATAAAAATTACCATAAAGGCCATTCTTCAAACAGAAAATTGGAAAATACAATAAAGTGACCCAAATTACACAAAAATAAAAATATTCTAAAATGTTATTCTTTTTTAAAGGTGCTACAACGTTTGTGTACACAGAGACTGTCTGTGTCTGCTAAAAATTTCTTTTAGATTTTCCAGGTTGTGTTAAATCTAATGGTGGTAATGGGGAATCTTAAAACTGCAAAACTGTACAGTGGTAACAGTGGTGACAGTGGTAACGGTGTTCAAGAGGCAGCCTGAAACAGTGCCATGTTTCTCCGCCACATTTGCACAGGTTCCCACAGAAACTCTTGGCCTGGGTCGAAATTGACCTGGAACATATTATGTGTTCATGGAAAATGCACAGTATGTAAGGGTAAAATAACACTGTCAATACGGCGGAGCAATTCATTGATTTTATCAATTAATTTGAATGTACATTTTTTGCAACAACATGGCAACGAACGGAGAGGTGCTTGTTAATAGAGGTCTTTTGTCTTGGGATCTGTCCAATTCCTTCTATTTAACTTGTGTTGCTAATTGGAGGGGGGTGGGGGGGTAATCCAGCCAAATAAAAAAGTCAGCGCGAGCCCGCTGGGTGTACTGACAGCAAGGCTGGCGTGTCATATGCCCCGTGTGTTCCCGTGTGCATTTGCAGTTCGATCACGCCTTCTGTCTCTACGGTCTCTGATAGGCTGTTCCTGTTGCACCGTGCCAAATTCTATAATAATAATTCTAATTAAATTAGAAGCATTAGACAGGGCCAGAGAGAGATGATTTTAATAATAATACGGGTATCATATATAATAATATTCTACTGTCAGGCTGTACAGTTTTAACATATAAGACAAAATGTATTTTTTAAACTGCAAACTCTACCTTTAATTATCGCCCAGGCCTAATAGAACAGCACTGTAGTTTGGAGATATTGCTAGATTTTGAGTGACTACGTCATTTTTATTTCATGAATGTCCTTATTTTATAAAATAGAAAAATTTAGATGATAAATGCTGAGTCCGCTCACAGGAAGTAGCCTGCAGCAGAGTCACACCGCAAACTGAAAGTGTTCCTCCCAATATTGTCACCATAGAGGTATTTCAATTCTCTTTCGTCAACACAACAAACGTCTGATATGAAATCCTGGCACATGAATAAACACACAAAACCACACATTTCATCAGTGACAACAAGCAAATGCTTACAAACACAAGTACCACTAATCAGTATGTTTAGAAATAGTGAAATTACATTTCCCTTCTCATTGTTTCTGTGACAATGGTAATAAAGGGCTGTATATAAATCTACATAATAATAAATCAATCTATTCTAATCTACTACTTCTAGGACTACTCTTTTTTTCTTCTTTGTATTTTCCAGGAGTCCAGATGGTCTGTGGCACCTTACTGCCTCTCACAGGTCGGTTTTGGTAATACAACAGACCTCTGGTTAGAGGGATAAGACTTACGATATCCATATGTGGGGTCAGTTGTGCATTCAAGGGCCACAGGAAAAACAACAACTGTGCTGGGTGGTTCTCCACTGCACTACAGAATGCTAGAAGCAAGCCAAACTTCCAGAGTCCAGCAGGTAGTTGTTAGAGAGGCCACGAGGAGACGTAGTCTGAGCATCCTTTGGTATGGACGGAAGTGTAATTGTTGTGTTGCAGTGTGGCGTCAGGGTTTGCCGCAATCAGCTGTGTTGTCAAAATGGCAACTCAGGCAGCTTTGAAGGATATGATTATGCATTTTTTTTCTCACAATTTAAAGAGTTCCCAGGTGTTTCAATAACATCTATGTGACATGCTTTTGTCAAAATACCCCAATGATCAAAAATTCTAGACATACTGTATATTTTTACTCCTTATTTCTTGTCATTATGAAACTGGCCCGTTTTAGGAGCGGATGTGAAATTTGTAAAGGCTCACTCACACATTTTACAAAATAGGCAAAAAAAATACATATTTACTTGGTTGTTTAAGTTCACACTTGAGGTGTGAGGAACCACTCCAGAAACTCAACTATTTGTAAACAAACATGAAAAAGTAAATTTTAACAATAATATGTCCCCATTTAAGAGGAGATATTTCTTTTGAATTGTCCACTTGAGAGCCCTCGCCGTGTTCAAGGTTCAGATGCTACTCCACAAAACAGACTTCTGCATCGAACTTTCACTTTCCTCTAACTGAGAACAAAAACAAACAGCATTTCCGGCAGCTTCTTCCAATGTGAAATTCAATGCTTGTCACACGCAGCATCTAACAGTAGCAAGTTTAGTTAGTCATCATGTATCTGCTGCATTGAGTCGAACCAGGAAGCGGGCAAGAGTTTGTTGTCAACATACGTATCGAAAAAGGGCACATCATTTACAGCACCTGTCAAACAAACTAAAGTAAACCTCCAAACCAAAAACGCTACCATTCGTCATCAAAGCTCATGACACCTACCTGAGGGGATGCCAGTGACTGAGGCAAACCCCGCTGGGCCCGGTGAGCCTGCCACACCGCGGAGTACAGGTCTACCATGTTTGTCTACAGCAGCTCACCCATTGGAGATGAAGGCGAAGGGACAAAAATAGTAAAGACCGTTGGGGCAGACAAGCAAAGTGCATCAGTAACAGACAGAAAGGAGAACTGCGAGCAATGCAGCAGGAAGGGTTGGAGTGGGCATGTGTGCGTCGTGCGTGTGTGTGCGTGCGTGCGTGCGTGCGTGCGTGTGTGCGTCTGTGTGAAAAGATGGAGGGTAAAGGGTAACTGTCTGTGAATAAGCACAGAAACAGCAAGCAGACAGAGCATTTGCAGCTTGTTTGGACTGATTAACGGCAGAAAGTATTGAGTAATTCAATCCAAAAACACTCATCTGTCTCACGTGTCACTAAAAAAAGGTTGCCAAAATATCAGATACAGTCAAGAACCACTACAATAACAAACATGTTATCAAAATAGGAGTTAGGAAAATGTATCATTACACCATCAGTGACTCCGAATTTTAAAAAAATTGCAATAAATTATTTTGTCGTATCATTTAAAAAAAGTGCGCACCTACTGTATTAATGGGAACTGGTATGCTACCTCGCAAACATAATAAACCAATTACTACTAACTACCTTAGCTTTGGGACAATTAAACGGTCTGACGTGATTTTGACGTATCATCGCATAAATCTACATTCACTACATGAATAAAGTTTGAATTTTTAGAACAAAAGGCATACCATTTCAGAAATAAAAGTTCTATTGTTTTCAAGAAAAGGTAAATTGTTTTGGAGAATATAGTCTTTTCCCAAATTAAAGGCATATTTCCAAATATTACGTTGTATTTTTTAAAATAACTTAAAAATCTTCCCTTTTAACTTTGACTTCCATCCCAACAAAATATTTTCCTGAAATAATACGACTTGGCGGCTGGTTAGAGCGTCTGCCTCACAGTTATGAGGACCGGGGTTCAATCCCTGGCCCCGCCTGTGTGGAGTTTGCATGTTCTCCCCGTGCCAGTGTGGGTTTTCTCCAGGCACTCCGGTTTCTTCCCACATCCCAAAAACATGCATGGTAGAATAATTGACGACTCTAAATTGCCCGTAGGTGTGAATGTGAGTGCGAATGGTTGTTTGTTTGTATGTGCCCTGCGATTGGCTGGCAACCAATCAGTTCAGGGTGTACCCCGCCTCTTGCCCGATGACAGCTGGGATAGGCTCCAGCACGCCCGCGACCCTAGTGAGGAGAAGCGGCTCAGTAAATGGATGGATGGATGGATAATACAACTTCATTGTCAACGACTCACGTTTTTTACCTCTACACAGTGGTTAAATCCTTATTACATTTGGATTACATGGATGTTAAAACGTTACTTTAAAGGCTGGGTAATTTTGCTTTTTTCTAGTTGTAATAAACAGTAGTTAATTTCTCTTTACACTTGTATGACAGGTAGCAATGTCAATTAAAATTGTGCACAGCATTAGCATCATTATATAGTGTTTAATTTCTCTTTATGCCTTCTTAAAATGTTAAAATGTGGCTGGAAATGTGTTGAGCTGATTAAGGTTTTACAACAGAAATTATTTAACGAACTATTTTTGTCATTTAGGTTTTTTTTTTTTCAGCTACAAAAATGGGATTTTGTGTCGACTAGCTTACTGCATGTTGATTCGATGGGGATTTTGAAGCAGCAGCAGCGAGCCTGATTGATTCACCACTTTAGCAGGCATGCAGTCGCACAATGGGACGCCCATTTGGGGCCCAAATCACGCCACAGAGCACACACAGTCGAGCTATTATTGAGTGCCCCTAGCTTCCCCCCACTACCACCACCACCTTCTCTCCACGTATAACACATTCCTCATGACCCAAAATCCATCAGAACACCAGAGATGATCCCTGTGAATGCAATACTCACACACCCCTCCCTGTGTGTGCATGTGAAACCAGGCCATGAAAACTTTTGACAAAAGTCAAGTCAGTGGCACAAAAGGAAAAAAGGCCTCATGCGATAAACTGGGACTTCCTGAAGTGAATTGGTGGTACTTCCTGACTAAAAGGCCTCCATGATAACTGCAAATCCCACAGGCAATGCCTTCTTTTCGCTCTTGAGTAAGTAGCTGGCATTTCATTTAAAACCTGTTAAACACAATTGCTTTGTTTTCAGGAGCAAAAAAAAAAAAAACACAAAAACAACGATCTCGTAAATCATCTATCTTTATAATTAGAACAACCTCGTTAGATGTGCATATGCAATGCCTAGCTAGAAAAAAAAATGGAAACACTTCACAAGAGCTGAAATCTCCAGTAAATACAAGTATATTGTGATCATATTTCTTAGGCCTCATGATGACATTATAAACAAAGGTGAGCCTGGAGTGGATCAGTGGCATTGATATATGAAAACAATTAGCACTTAAGTAGGCTACATACCAGTAAAACCAACCCCATCTTGTTAGCCAATGTGTTAATAGCAACATATTAAATCATACAGTTTAAAGGAGACATATTGTGCATTAGTTCACAATTTCAAAAAGTTCTCTCTCTTAATAAGATGTCTGTGGCATGCTTTTGTCAAAATACTGTTAGGATAAAAACATGTATACACATATTTTACAGCATATTTCTTGCCATGGTAAAATTGTCTCGTTTTAGGGGCAGATCAGTGTCATGCAATGTGTCAATCCTCATCTCGCCCAGCATACTGCTGGGCCAATGGTGAGCCTGGCTGTTGTTAGAACGATAACCAGTTGGCTGGCTCTTGCTGACTATTCCTGCCGTTATTTGGCCACCTTCTCCTCCTTGTATAATGTTTACAAATTGTTCAGATTTTCCTGCTCCTATTGCTAGGCAGACTTTGAGAGGGGCTCTGCTGCCCCACAATAGCAGAAAATGGACAGGGAGAGACGACAGGAGGAGAAAGACTGACAGACACACACACCAAGCAAATTGCTCATGACGATTTTCATCCTAATAAAACATCATACGAACATAATAACACAATGTTTGCATATTTTTTCACTGCAGCGCAATCTGATGGACCTGCTAGGGAACTTATCCACACAAAAAAAATAAAAAATCACCGCTGTCGACTAAAAGACTTGTGTATCGAGTGAACGTGCAGACGTGAGCGGATTAAAGCGCAACGAAGGAATGCGTTCGGCTTCCGCTCAAGATGACAGCAGGATCGGTCGCAGCCGGCCGAGAGGTTGACGTCACACTGTCGACAAGATGAAACGAGAACCAGCACGACGGAGAGAGAGTGGGTGTGAGTGAGAGAGCGAGAGAAACAGAACGAGAGAATGAAAGAGGAGGTGTGACCGGACGGGACGCTCTGACACGACCTGTTGGAGCAGTTTGTCGGCTTGCGATGTTTCAACCATTGGTGTAGTTGCCTCCCCAAGGACACTACATTAGGTACACCTGTCAAGACGAGCTCCATTTTGATTGGCAGATATTATGTTGATTGGCAGATATTATGATATTATGTATATTAACACGGACTGTGTTTAATTTCTTGCCCCACTCGCGTACGTCACTATTTACGGTAGTCAAAATATTAGAAACAACTCCTTAGTATGATGCAGTGCAGCTCTACAACCACATTATTAAACATGACATTCGTCGTAAAGCGTGTAGCAGGTGTACCTCATTTTGTGTGACATGTGAGCTGTCAATCATGTTGTGAGAGATAAATATATTTTTCTTAACAGATAATATGAAAATAAGTGCTTCGTCTTGGGAAAAAACATTTATGTGAACGCGATACTTCATAAATTAACATTTCAAATGTTCACACCCCTTCCGACCCTCTCATGGTCTTTCCCTATGTTGAGTTGTAAATATTTGCGGCTTGGAAGCCTAAACTGTATTACTGCTTTTGAAACATAAATGTTAGATACATGTATACATGTCTTTGGCATGTTGAGGACAATTGAAAAATAATATTTTTCTTTAGAGATAATTCAAAAATACAAAACTCAAAAAACGTTAGGGCTATTGGGCTTTTGGGTGAAATTTCAGGATGAACCTCAAACGTACTTAAATTGACCTTCTTAAAACTTTTGAATGCACATGTCCAACTTTTCAATGTTTCAGTACTTTGTGCACAACTTGCGGTTCTCTAACAAGGAACTGAAGGGCAACTATGCCTTTCTGGGACTCTTCAAGTCTCTCTATCTTTGTTTCAACCTTCTGCTCTTCGCTCTCTAGCCACTTCCCTCTGAGAACATCATTTAAAGCCTTGCAACGGTGATGTACCCTTGATCAATTCTTGATCTCATGATGTCAAAATGTGAACAGCATGAAGAGGAATGTTGAAATACCAATTGTAAATGACCCAAGAAATCTATGAGCCATTAATGGATCAAACACCTATTGCCAATTTTGCGTCAAAGAACGTCAAACGACTACAAACAAACATTTAAGTTTAACATCTAAGTTTGTAAAGCCCACACAAAAAAATCCATATTCCAGAATGCACGGCGGCCACCAAAGCGCCACGGGTATCAAACTCATTTTTATCGCGGGCCACATCGTTGTTATGGTTTCCCTGTCAGATATGTTATGACTCTGAAACCAAATAAATGGATACATAAACGTCTCATATCATCACAAATACACAAGAAATGAATGGATAACTAGTTTAGAAATCATAAGCTAATGAAAATTGTTCAACCACTATTCAATTTGTTTTAAAAGGCGGATTGGTAAGAAAAAATGGTTGCAATATCTGTTCTCAACATTATCAACACACATGATTTGCTTTTGCTGGCCACATAAAAGTTTCTGGCAGGCCGGATCTGGCTCCCGGGCCTTGAGTTGGACACCTGTGCCCTAGAAAGTGAATTTGGACTTTCTGAATTGCCACTTGCACGCACACGCGCCCTCCCCTTCCCTTTCGCTCTCTCCTGATGTCACCATGGAGACGGCGCGCCATTGTAGGGAGGGGAATACACTTGGCATGTTGACAGCAAGGGTCTCGTTCATTCACAAACACACGCATCCACACAAAAGTCAAACTGTGACTTTTAAAATGCAGGAATGTGCAGAGACAGACACGAAGAAGCTGGAAAATAAATCACCTGTCCGCCTTAACGTCACTTTTTTTCCCCGGCAACAGGTGCATATCCGCTCACCTGCTGTTCAAACAGGTGACATCCAGCATCAAGACTGTTCACGGTGACACCAGCGTGTTCCCGGGAGCAGGAGCAGGAGCAGGAAGAAGAGGAGGACGGGGCGCACGTTCGGGAAGCTGCAGTTTAGTTTGGGTGTGGTGGCCGCCAAGTTTAACTCTTTCCTGCCATCCAGTTAGCCAGCCCACTGGACCTGTTTGTCACCTGTCACCTGGCACACTGACTCACAGCCGTCGCCTGAGAGCTCTCGCGGCCGACTACGTAAAAAAAACTAAAGGGTGGAAAACATCCCGTAAAAATCTTCCGGACGCAAAGTAAACCCAAACTCTCGATGAGGTGTGGGGGAACTCAAATCATCAGCTGGTCCTTATAACTGAGAGGCTCCTCCTCTTCCTTATTCACATGCTGATGAGCTGGCTGCACAAACATCTCCTCAATCACACACAACACAGCACTCCATTTCATTCAAACAGGATCGAATAAAACTTCAACCCATGTTTTAAAAGGGACATACAGTCCCCTCCAAAGGTATTGGAACGGCAAGGTCAATTCCTTTGCTTTTGTGGTATACTGAAGACATTTGGGTGTCAGATCAAACGATGAATATGAGACAAAAGTTCAGAATTCCATCTTTTATTTCACAAATCAAATCAGGACAGAGCACCTTTTGTTTGAAGCCACCCACTTTGCAAGCGAACAAAAGTATTGGAACATTCATTAATTTTCCGTACCACTTATCCTCACTAAGGTCGCGGTCATGCTGAAGCCTATCCCAGCTATCTTCGGGCGAGAGGCGGGCTACACCCTGAACTGGGCGCCAGCCAATCGCAGGGCACAGGGAAACAAACAACCATTGACATTATTAAATTAACTTAAAGTCAATAACGTTTAAAATTGGGTGGCATAACCCTTACTTGCAATAACTGCATCAAGCCTGCGATCCATGCCTTTACTGAAGCCCCTTTCAGTTCTTCTTTGTTTCTGGGGGTTTCTCCCTTCAGTCTCCTCTTCAGGAGGTAAAATGCATGTTCTATTGGATTAAGGTCCAGTGATTGACTTGGCCAGCCTAGGACCTTCCACTTTTCCCCCCTGATGAAGTCGTTTATACCATCATGAGTTACATCATCAATAAAGACGAGTCAGCCCGTTCCACAAGCATCCATGCAAGCCCAAGCCATGACATTACCTGCACCATGCTTCACAGATGAGCTTGTGTTTTGGATCATAAGCAGATCCTTTCTTTCTCCATACTTTAGCCTTTCCATCACTTTGGTAGAGGTTAATCCTGGTCTCATCACTCCATAAAACTTTGTTGCAAAACATTTGTGTCTCATCTCTGTACGTATTTGCAAAATCCAATTTGGCCTTTTGATTCTTTTTGCTGATAAGTTGTTTGCATCTTGCGTCTTCTCTGTGCATTTCTTCTCTCGATGTCTTCTTCGAACAGTGGATTGTGATACCTTCACCCCTGCCCTGTTGAGGTTGGCAGTAATGTCACTGACTGTTGTCTTTGCGTCTTTCTACACAGCTCTCTCAATGTTTCTGTCATCAACTGCTGTTGATACCCTTGGCCGATCTGTTTGATGTCTGTTGCTCAGTACACCAGTAGTTTCTTTCTTTTTCAGGACATTCCAAATTGTTATATTGGCTATGCCCAATGTTTGTGCAATAGGCTCTGATCGATTTTCCTTCTTCTCTCAGCTTCAGAATGGTTTGTATTTCTCCCATAGACAGCTCTCTGGTCTTCATGTTTGCTTAACAACAAATGCAGTTTTCACATGTGAAACCGAAAGCCAAAAACAAGCACTATCTAATGTTTAAGCAATAATTCTAAAAGCCAACACCTGAGCAACCAGAAACGGACTGTTTCTGGTTGCTCACATGCTCCAATTTGTTTGCTCACTTGAAAAGTGGGTGGGTTCAAAAAAAAGGTGCTCTGTCCTGAGTTGTTTAACACATCTAACTACCATGAAATAAAAGCTGGAATTCTAAACTTTTGTCTGATATTCCTCAGTGTTAGCACAGAACAGTGTAACCGGCATGAGCCTCTGATAATAATGTTTGGCCAAGTCGTCAACGTGGGGTTGGGAGGTTTTGTGTTCGGTAATGTCGTGCGTCAAACCGCTACACTAATTGACGTGTGTATTTAGGTGGCTTGGTGATGAAAAGCTGCTCCACAACTGATAATGGGATCTCTGCGTGCTTTCCAAGTGTGTGTAGGGGGATATGACGAGAACTACACTGTAAAAATATGTCCATAATTCTTCATCTTTGGGGTATTTTGAGAAAGTTTCCAATTTCAAACAAAATGCAAAATGAGTCAAGCATTTTTGACTGCCATGTAACATATTTAAATAAAACTAGAATAAAAATACAAGTACACAACCTTTGAATAATAGAGAAGAACCAGGAAGTATTTGCAGAGCGATGCTGCCACCTATTGGCAACTTGAACGTCTGGCGTTGTGTCATGTGTAAAAATAAGTTTAAGACTATATGACAACTACAGGAATTGACCTAGCCTTGCTACAAATAGCTAAAAACCACGAGTAATTGAAGCCAAAATGTTTATAACTTTCTAGTTAAAACCGTAAATGTGAAACTATGAGCCAAAGACAATTTAATATCATTTTTATCTCATCTTACAACACTACCCTTAACATAAATGGCTTACAGATATTTGATTTTGAAAAATTACACCACACTCTCCATAACAACACTGATTAAACAGCTCCTCCACAAAAATCTAAGCCTGACTCTCAGTTGAGATGTCTCACTACATCATACGTCCAACTGAACGACTGTACTTTCCTATTTAAATATAACACATAACACAACAAAAAACGGTACTAGTTGATTTTTTTTAACTGAGGATAGGTTCCCCCAAAAACACAAATAGGCAAATTCATGAAATGAACTCTGAATGTGTGAGGATTACTGTAAATAAAACCACAGTAAAAACGACACAGGCTTTGACATCATGGAGAAGGTAGAGGAAGGCTTATAGGTCTCGTGTGTACTTTCAAATGGTGTCCATTTACAGAAATAACTTGGTCTTACCTTGTGCATTGCAATGACATTGCAAGAGGGCAACCGATCCTCCTTGTCTAGTCTGACAGTCAATTCCACCTTTGCGTGCAGTCCGTCTCCTCCACCGCGTGTGCTTCTTTCAGGTTTCACCTCAGCTTTGGCGCCACAGACGCCAAACGTGGAGAACCGGCAGGAATCTCCGAGAGCTTCACGGGCCGCAGTCATTGTCGCTTTCGCGTCGAGATCCCGCACATACCGGGCGGGGATGTAGAAGGGCCTGGTGTTGTCGTGCTTGGTGCAGACGTGCCACCAGTGTTTATTAGTCCTGGAGAGCAGGAAGTAGGTTTCGTCGGGCTTGATGGACACGAGGTGGCCATCATGGGTTTCGTATTCACACTCATGCTGGACTGCCGACATCAGCTCAATGCTTTCGTGACAAGTGTTGTCATAGAAGCGGCATCAATACTATGGAGCTGAGCTAAAAAAGTACAAGAAAAGGTAAAGACATGCTAAGTGTATAAACTGATGTACTCATTAGGGATACACCAATTATTGGCTGAGCCGATTATCGGCGCCAATATTTGGCACTTCAACACATATCAGGATCAGCCTTTTTTTTTTTTTTTTTTTTAAATCTCACGGCCGATAAGAGATTAATTTAAAATTGCGTAAACTTCAGGTAACTATTTATTCATTCATTCATTTAAATTTTAGGTTAATGTTATAAGAGATGCTGCTGACACTGGTAACTGCCTGCACTTTGTTTTCATTTGAACTTAAAACAAACTTAAGTGAAAGATTTACATTACAGTTACCAGTATATTGAAATTTTGGAAAACGTTATGTACTGTAGTAAACATTAAGGAGATATGTATTTGTTTGTGTCATTGATTTATTTATGCGTTGTCCTTTAACTTTATACGACATTATGCATTATGCTTTTTAACACATTGCAAATCTGAAAAGCTGTTTAATAAACACATGCTATGCTATTTTTGTTTAAAAAAGTTGGAGGCAATATTTTCCCTTTTACTGCAAATGAATACCACATGAAAAAATCTGTTAAAAATGGTCCTAGATTATTTTACACAACACACACACACACACACGCATATATATATATATATATATATATATATATATATATATATATACATATATATATATATACATATATACATATATATATATATATATATGAAACAATATATATATATATATATATATATATGCGTGTGTGCGTGTGTACATATTTAAAACTCAATGCCACTTTGCCTTGAAAAATATTGATATATTTTATTTTTATTTTACAGGTCTTATAATACAAAATCATAAGGCTAATGTAATCTCGTTTGAAATACTTTCTTCTTTCGAAATCAGACCTACTTGGTTATCAAAGAAACAATAATTACCTGTTTAAAAATCCACAAAATCGACCGACATGTTGGCAGTATGAAAGAAAATCCATCAAGTTTTCCAATTTGACGTGGCCTAATACACCGCAAATGCAGTTAAAAAGTGGTCGGACACTGGTCGGACAACTTCTCGAACAAATTACTATCAAAGCTCAAAAGTTAAAAGACACCGCTGACAAAAAAGATGAAGTGATTTCCTGTTGCTTTTTTCCATGTTTGGTAACCCTCTCCAACGACAAAATGAAACAGATGCTGCTCACATATAACAAGAGTCAGAACTTAAATGAATGAATATTATAATATAATATGAATGAAATTTAATGAATACTGAACTTCCATATTTGTTAACTGTTGTGTACGATATACTGGTCTTATACGAGTTTATAAACATTGAAGAGGATTAAGCACCTTTCTAACATGCATACTTTTCTGTTTACTTCTTTGACTTTTTCTTTTAACTTGTATTAATTAAATCGGCCTCTAAAGGAGTCTTTATTAAGGGACAAAAATATGGCCAAATGTAAACGTTCCCGGATGTTTCATAATTCCTCTCGATTGCGCTCAGCAGCGCGCTGCAGCAGCCGAGCTCACCAACGTGCCTACGTGACGGCCATGTTGGGGAGGTCGACCTTCCCATCAAGGACGATGCATGGGCATTGAAATTAAATCGGGATTTACTCAATTCTCGACCGATTTTCACGAGATTTACTTTTTTTTTTGCCGACGACAAAGTGTGTTCAATCAATACATCATATTTATTTTAAAGTGAAATCAAATTATTTTTGCTAGAGAAAAGGTATTCCCAGTTCCCTTGTTGCAATTTTACAGCGTAACGTGCCACCGCATACAGGACAATGTGCTGGCCTCCTAATTATTTCGATTTCCTTGCCGTCCACACATAGAATGCGTTTACGACTTTGACCTCTCTAGTTTAATGTGGCCGTAGGCACGGATCTCAAAAAGGGCGTGTCGAATCTATGCATTTGCCTATATAGCTGTCCCGTCATGCATTGCGATAATTTAGAATAAAGCTAAATAATGATAAATGTTTCTCTGGTAACTACTTTTAAAAATAACATATAAGGTCCTTACTTTCAAATTTCGTGAGTGCATTCTCGTGTACAAAAACAAAAAAACGACCTATGTTGGCGGTTTAGCCTTTAAACCGGGAGTGTGTATCAAACTGAGCAGGTCGGACGTAACACCTGTAGAGTATCGTTTCCGTAAGATAAATAAATATATATATATATATATTTATATATATATTGAAATAAAACAAATCACTATTAATAGTAAATACAAAACGCGCACTGGTCACATTGGTAATATTAAAATTTGAGTTCAACGTAGCCTAACTCGGCTAGTAACTTTCTAGCATACAAGGACAAAAATTACATCAAGTTAGAGTTAGAGACAACAAATGGTGTACTTGCCCAGTGTAAGTGCCATTTCTTCATGTTTAACGTTTACGAAATCATCTAATTTAAGAAAAATAATAATAATAATAAATGTCCATCTGCTCGCAATATGTCCCACGGGGTTCGTTCAAGTTCACATAGTGAAATGTGAAGATAAGGTTAATTTCACACTGTTCGGTATTGATTATGTGTCTCACTTAGCAGCAAACTCCGTAATAGCTTATATACCTTTGACATTACGAGAAAGACCTGTTAACACAGGGAATCAAAAAATTACCCTGGACTCATGTTGTTCTTCCCCACGGAAATCTTTAGTAAAAGGCGAAAGATTTATACAACATGAAGAGATCCATGAGTATACTAGCCTCCAGGCAGCAGCGAGGCTGACCAGATGTACAGCCCTAAACTTCACGGTCGGGGTTTTCTTACAGTAGTTCGTTTGGTGTTGAGTCAAGAAATTAAGAAAACAAATGAAACATCAACTTTTCTGTTCAAATAAGATAATTTTATTGCGTTACACGTACTTATTTAGACTTTTTGTGCCCACTCTATACGGGCATCTGTACCTAATTTGAATATATTATCATGCGCATGCGCCATACACACCAGAAAGTGAAGCGATGGTTCATTAGTAGTCGCGTTCAATCGTTATGTATTACATTATCGTTGTAAAACGCTTTTTGCCAAGCCGTGTTGGAGTGGTAATGTAATATGAACATAACGTGCCATCACAGTTTCCATGTTAAACAGACTCGGAAGAGACGTGTGTACCGTGTTTCTTTGGTGTCGAGTAACGGATCATTCGTCAGACAAAATAATACACGGGTCACAACTCGTTTTTTGGCAGGAGATTTTATTGTTTTGGGGCAATGGCACACATTCGAAGTTAAAATCTCTTAAGTTGACAAAAAGCTTAATCACTGATAGTCGAGCTCAAATCTCAAATATTAAAACGTGGCAGTGCTCAATGAAGTTGGTCACCGTGATCACAAGGCAAAACGGCAGTGGTATCTGAACACATACTTCAACGCTTTCTGTAAACTATAACCCCACGGACTTCATTAATTTCAGTACTGTTTAAAGACAAAAATACAAATACAATTTAAATACAAAGATTTGTATTCTTCCCCTGATGTTAGAACCAAGTGGATGTTCATTATGAACCGATAGTTGGCATAATATGTCTTGGTCCTCTTAATTCTGTAGTCACCTGTTACGGTATAAATACAATGTAAAACTCTGTTTAAAAATAAGGCAGGTGTCATTTATTCAAAATATGCACCCCAAAGAGCAGAGCAGTCATTGTGCTGCGTTTTCTTTTCTAGGCCTCGACTTCCAGGAAGCCGAAAAGACAACAGCTAAAAAAAAAAAGTGTCTGTGTGCTGCTCGGCTAAGTCCACGTTATATGGTCTTGACGTCCACCATGCTGCCATTTTGGGCACCTTGCCTGGAGCTCTTGATTCCCTGCAGCTTGCGCCCGTGCAGCGTGAAGCGCGACCAGGCGGCCAGCTGCAGCAGGGCGCAGGTGATGGGCACAAACACCAGCATGTGGAAGCAGCCCAAGCGCAGCGGTGGCGACCCCGCACCTGAGGACACGTCCACAGTGGAGTCCTTGACCGGTTCCCTTTGGAAAATATCATAGCCTGTGGAGGACATCACATTCAGGAATCCACAAGTAGAGCTCGGTGGCGTGGTGAGCATTTTACTAGTTCTGGGTAATATGGCCTTCAAAAAAAATAAAAATAATAATAATCCGACTAAGTAATTAAATTTAATTAACTTAATTACTTAATCGCTAAAAATCGATGAATCACCCAGCGCTATATTTAAGTTCCGTACCCGTGTAGACACACAGCAGCCAGGTGCCGATGAGGGGAGCAAACGTCTGTCCGGGCTTCGTGAGGAGGGCGACCATGCCGAAGAGCAGAGCTGACGCCGCCTGCTGTCGCCGGTTGACCACAAAGTCCTCGTCCACCAGGTCAGAAATGACCAGCTTCAGCAGCTTGCAGGTTCCCTCCGTGAACACTCGGTTGCTGGCAGGGCAAGAGGAGGAAGGCCTCTGATTGTCTCACAAACACAGTACGACACAAATTTCCACTGAACTAGGCAGGAAAGTGAAAGGGGAAAAGTCGGGCAAAACCTCGATCTGGAAAACCCTCTGATGGTACTTGAAAATTTGGTCGTTTTTTTCTCATGCTGTCTTCATACATCAACCACAACAATGAATTTCAAATGATATCAACATGTGATTGAAGTTTAGATTCTCAGCTTTAAGAGCTTTAATGTAAATACAGTGTTCGCCACTTCCTCCCATGTTCCAAAATTATGCATATTAATTAAGTTCATGGAAGACTTCGAGTCAAGGGTCACCAACCCATTTCAAAGCTAATTCTTTGGTACTGATGAACGTAAAGGGCTACCAATTAGATGCACACTCTTGAAATCACAAATGTATTCAAATTTGTGCCTTGAATTATTTTATTAAGAATTAATGATATTCATCAATGTGAAGACACTGATCATGTTACTTTTGATCCCAAGAAATTGGAGCGTACGCTTCACAAAATGGCTGTAATCCCTGCCTAGTAAGTGCCATATTTTTGTGAAAGCTCTTAAATTAAAGCTGAAAGTCCACACCTAAATAGTACGTGGAAATGGAGTTTAAAGGTGGTTACAAAAACTGTGACAGGCCAAATTAAACGTTACACTGAAAATACACAGGCTGTCAACTCTCTTCACCTCCACAAAATGAAATATTTTAAGTATATTGTAAATGAATTATGCTTTATATGTTGAAGAGGCGACATAAAAATTAAAAACGGAGATAATGTGGTTCCACAAGTGCGGTCACCCTCTTATAACTAAGGACGTAGCAGTGTTTAGAATTAACAATCACATTCAAACTCAAAGTTAACTGGGAGTCAGCACACACCTGCCACCATTTAAAGTGCCTCTGATTAACGCCAAATAAAGTTCAGCTATTCTAGTAGACTTTTCCTGACGTTTTTGTAATCATATCTTACAGCACAAGCCATGGTCTGCAGAACTTCCACAGCATCAGAGGGATCTCATGGCCCACTAATGTCCCACGGCACAGTGGTTGGGAATCATCATGTTATAGCATTATTCTAAAATGGGAAATAATTGGCGGCACGGTGCCCGACTGTTTAGAGCGTCAGCCTCACAGTTCTGAGGACCCGGGTTCAATCCCCGGCCCCGTCTGTGTGGAGTTTGCATGTTCTCCCCGTGCCTGCGTGGGTTTTCTCCGGGCACTCCGGTTTCCTCCCACATCCCAAAAACATGCATTAATTGGAGACTCTAAAATTGCCCGTAGGTGTGAATGTGAGTCCGGATGGTTGTTTGTTTGTATATGCCCTGCGATTGGCTGGCAACCAGTTCAGGGTGTACCCCGCCTTCTGCCCGATGACAGCTGGGATGGGCTCCAGCACGCCCACGACCCTAGTGAGGAGAAGCGGCTCAGAAAATGGATGGATGGGAAATAATTATTACTGTGACTATTTTTGTGATTTAAAAAAAATAATAATTCACTTTATCATTATGAAGTGAAGCACTGCGAAGGATTTTGGGATGCACAGTATACATACAGAGCGTAAGAGACCCTACTGTGGGTCTGAATAACTCATACAGTAAGCAAAGAGAGCGCACCTGGCGATGAAGATGCAAAGCAAATAGACACGGTCGGCGCCCGCCAGCAGCATGGCCACGCTCAGTCCCAGCTTGAGCATGAAGAGCCAGCGGATGACCTGGTAGACGCCGTGGCGCTGGCACAGTGTCAGGAAGTACAAGTTGTTCAGGTGCGGTGCCACGTAGGAGATGCCTGCGAGAGCAGCGAACGTGAACAAAAAGACATCCTTCTACACATTCGCGTAACACTAACGCAGAGCGACTCATTTTGTTTTTACCGAGGAGGATCGAGCCTGTGGAGGCGGAGATGTTGTCTGACAGCAGGTGCTCCAGAAAGAGAGGGAAGAAGTTGTTGTTGAAGTGGCAGTGAAACACCTGCACTCGACACACACAGAAGAAAACAATTTTTTTAACACTACTACTGTGGAATAAGGCGGCATGGTGGCCGACTGGTTAGAGCGTCAGCCTCACAGTTCTGAGGACCCGGGTTCAATCCCCGGCCCCGCCTGTGCGGAGTTTGCATGTTCTCCCCGTGGCTGCGTGGGTTTTCTCCGGGCACTCAGGTTTCCTCCCACATCCCAAAAATATGCATTAATTGGAGACTCAAATTGCCCGTAGGTGTGAATGTGAGTGCGGATGGTTGTTTGTTTGTATGTGCCCTGCGATTAGCTGGCAACCAGTTCAGGGTGTAGCCTGCCTCCTGCCCGATGACAGCTGGGATAGGCTCCAGCACGCCCACTTTATATTACAGTTTATTTGCATCTCAATGATGATTTGCTGGCCTGGCTTTTGTTGACATTAACTGCTAACTTACAGTGGTCTCTTCATTTTTTTCCACAACTATATTTGTGAAAATTACAGCTAGGGTGCAAGCAATCAAATAGGAAGATATTGAGATGAACTAAATGATATGATAAGGGCGATCACCTGGAGGAGGTTCATGGTGACAAACCACTTGAAGTTTTTGTGTCTGGAGAGCTGTTTGAGGTACTGCCGGATGGTGACGGGCCGCTCTGGCGAGGTGAGGGGGGCGTCGCCAACACTCAGCCTGTGAGATGTGACAGAAGGAAGAATGTAAGCGGACAATGACAAAAATCGTCAAGTTGTTTTTTTAGAGAACGTACTCTTCGAGCGCGTGCGCCTCATCCAGTCTGGGGCGAACTTTCTTTTGAAAGCGTCGCTGTAACAACCGGGTAACAAGGAAGAAGCCCACGATGGAGAAGGTGGCAAGAGTCACACAGAAGAGTCGAAAGGCATAGAAATCCTCCTTGTCCCAGAAGGAGTAGGACAGGAAGACGGAGAAGGATCCCAGGGCGCTGAACACCGAGCAGTGGAAATTGAGGCGCGTGCGGTCGGCGGCCGAAACGGCCAGGTCGGCCATGAGGGCGCTGTGGTGGAGGTCCACCATGGTCAGGAAGCCGTCGTACAGGCACAGGCAGAGCAGGAACTGCAGGCCCGGTCTGGCCCACGCCACCCAGAAGGCCAGGAAGGATAGGGCGAAGAGCGGCCCGCTAGACGAGAGCGCGTGGAGCCGCTTGAGGACCACCTCTGGAGACGTCACCTGGGAGCCGCTCCTGCATCACAGCAAACTAATCACTCAACTTTGTCACCTTTACAGGCTGTTAGAAAAGATCCAAATATTGAGCCATTGAAATACGATAAAATTTTGTATTACAGCCTTTCCAACCTCAGGAACTTTACCTTGAAAAGAAGTACTTTTGGACAAACATTAGGCCCTTTACCACTGGAGAAACCTTACCTCTCCTCATAAAGGTAATTTTGAAGGAACTTAGGGCCGTTTCTCAATGCCTAAACTTTAAACCGAAAAGAGGTATTATGGGCATATTGCAGAGAAAGGTATTTTGAAAGGAATACCAGTATATCGTACACAACAGTTTTGAAAGGAATATCAATATTCCCACCCGCTCACACTGTTCCGCCCTGGTCAGCTGCCCTTATCAGAAATCGCCAGTGGGTTGACTACTCGTCCCATTTTAACTCACCCAATTTTACATCAAGATAGGGGATACACATTGTTTATGTGGTTACACATGCTATTGTTTTTAGCATCAGAATTCTGAGCCCACAGGCAGCTGAAACGTCATTGTCACCGCCTTCTCTATCCTGTTTGACAGTTAGCAACAGTTTGAAATGCTCTCTAGAACACCAACAAGGCTGAATGTACAGTGGGAGCGTAAATAAATCATTTAGCAGATAAAAGCAAGGCTAAAGAGACTGTCACATGCTAGCTGTTAAGGCTACAGCCGAGTGTTCCATGTGATGATAAGGGCGGAGTCGTAAGACTGAGTAAACACAGGCGGCAGTGGTTCTCTTTACCACATGTCATATTACTTGCATAACCCTGAGGCGCAAACACCACAAGAGAAACACAAGGCAACATTACAGGGATTTAACCTCATTTGTTTTGCTCAATAAGTTATGCTCTTTAATGCGCATAAGTTTGCACTCGCTTTTAGTTTTTTTTTTTAGATCAGAGGCTCAACAAGTAGCCAAAGCCTTTGGTAATGAAAGCCCCTCTCGCGTTCGCACACCCCACAGTAGAGGGGGCGGGGTGAGCAGCAGCTAATTTGCATGAGATATGACCCTCCCATCGAGTGGATTTTAATCAAAAGATTAATAGGAAGGGTGAAGATGTCCTGTAATTCTTGACCCTTGCAGTAGAGGGGGCAAGGTTAACAAGAGGTCATTTGCATAAAACAGGACCACCCCTCATAACAGACTGATTTTATCAAAGGTTAAAAAACGTTTTTTTAAAATAGGCTAAAACATGTTCTGTAATTTCTTTATCAAAAGCATGTCCCATAAACGTTATTAATTTAAACTGTGTGGGGGAAAATGTCTACAAATGTCACTGTCAAAGAATGTTCCCAGAAGTTTTTGTGCACAAAACAAGAGAGTAAAGACACTCACTGAGGAGAGCTGAGGAAGGCGCGATCACTCAGCCAGCCGAAGAGAGGATCGTTGAGACTGTTCCACAGCAGGAACACGGTCTGGAACGACAAGCGTGCTCAGAACATGGAATAATACATACAGGGCATCAAGTAAACTCCTCACTCACCTCTCCCAGCCAAAAAGAGACTTTGTCGATCTTGTATATGGACACGAAGGTGTCCACGTAGTAGAGTAGGAAGACATTGTGCAGGACGGAGGTGAAGAGGGCCAAGGAACCGTAGAGCACGGCGGTGGGGACGACGATGACGCCATTGTACCAGCAGCCTGCCGCACTCCGGCCCATTCTTCCTTTCCCACCCACCCGTCAAACAACCACAAGCTGGTCACCGCCTCTTCATAGCCTGCAAAGCAAGAGAGGTTTACTTTTAGCGCAGTTAGGTTGTCATTAGAGTTGGTTTGGCAGAGGGTTTCAGTTCAAGTAGACACCCTTAAACATACTTGCATCTCTACTTAATCAGTTTGGGGAAGTTGGTCTTCAAATCAAATCTCACAAAATAAATGTTCAAATCAAGTTTAGCTTTTGGTTCTTTTTTTCATTCTTGGATTTGCTATTTCTCCAGAGCCCAAGCAAGCTTTGGAGGGGAAAAAAAAAAAAAAAAAAAAACAGCAAGAGAAAAAATAAGCATCAGATCAGTTTACATTAGTTTACATTAGCTAACATTAACAGGCCTGCTAATAAACGATTTGGGACAAAACAATATTCAGAAACTCTGTTTTAACTTTGTTTACACTGAACTGGTTTACACTATTAGCCATGTTGCAAGACGTTATCGTCTTGTGCTACCAAAGATAATTGATCCTATTAGCAGAAGAATGGAGTTGATAGCAACCTCAATTTTGCCGTCAGCTTGGTCTGTTCAAACTGATATTATTTTGAGTTAGAAATAGAAAGACATTTTTAACAGTCACATTTCATTTATATATAGGCACAGTCTCTGAGAAATTGCCTATACTGAACACGTTCTCCCAGTATATGTTAACTTACGAGCACAACTGATTATGACTTATTATTTATCCTGCTTTCGAACATTTGGACACCTGTTGAGTTTTTTTTCTCAAGAAAGAAGCAGCTCAAGCTCGAAGTGAAAACAAAACAATTCGTCGAAGAGTGTCACAAACATTGGCCGAATCGAGCCTTCAAGGCGGATAACTACAAACCCTTATGCTGTTTAAAGAGTTTACACGTCGTCTCATATGGCGTCTTTAATGACAATAAACCAGTTTAAAGATGACAAAAGGAGTACGTGGCAAACGCTTGTAAGTTAGCGATAGTTAGCCATGGTTACGCGTTAGCACGCTAGCTGGAAACCGGATGTGGGTGAGCACATTAAGCGTCATTAAAAAATAAATAAATAAATAAATAAAGACATTAGATACATACGACACCCAGTAGAATTGTATTCACGGGAACGCTATCTTCGAGGGTCCTTGTTCGCTTTACGGAAGCGGAGACTCGTCACGTCGAGCTGACGAGAACCAGCAAGGAAGGCCGGGTGTCCACGTCATGTCGACACCGGCGTGGCATCTCGTCGCCGGGACGACAGCGGCTGGTTTGCGGTGGGGAGATTTTCCGAGCAATGTGGAGGAGGCGCTCCGGTCACGTCGGTGACGGAAGCCGCAGCGGCAGTGTCGTTGAACCGGCTGTGGGCTTTCCATTCACCCTTGCTGCGAACTCCTGTGAGGAACATTAAATAATTGTTTTGGGCCTTTTTCCCCCCTGCGATTGGCTGGCAACCAATTCAGGGTGTACCCCGCCTCCTGGCCGAAGATAGCTGGGATAGGCTCCAGCACACCCGCGACCCTTGTGAGGATAAGCGGCTCGGAAAATGGATGGGATGGATGGATGGTCTTTTTTTCCCACATTTAATCGTCTTTTTAGTCAACTTAATTAAAATTGAATGGTGGGCGTTGTTGTCATTTCGCAGTTCCTCCAACAGAGGGCAGGTGTGCATACGTCACAACTGTCAATGGCAGTGGTTCTTAATCTGTGGCCTGAGGACCCCCAGAGGTTTGCAAGCCGTAATTTTAGGGTCCGGAAAAAAAGTTTGCAATACATTATTATGTCATTTCATTTTTTAAAGTGCATGCACAGAAACAAACCCAATCTTCCACACTATAATATAAATGCATGTATTTCCTATTTAGGAATCATAAAGCTGTGAGTGATTGTAATACCCAAAATCCATGTTTTAAAATATGTATTGTATGTCAGTTGTCTCATTTAATGTTCATATATTTTCTTGTTCATACTGTATTACATAAGTTAATTATTAGTCATATTTCCCAGCCAATTTCTCATCCTTGACAACTTTTATATGATTTTAAAACGAGATTGCGTGGCTACATCATTTATGCTACTTCAGGTTGCTGCTGCGCACATAGACTAATGCGCAGCTCCGGAGACCGAGATGCATTGTGGGACGATTAGTTCACAGTTGTCGCGATCGAAAAAGCGCCAAATAACTGTAAACCTATTTTAATATCATTTTATATTCTCGTGAGCTTTCAGTTTGACAGATTTACATTAGAAAGTGCTGGGACACACACACACACACACACACACACACACACACACACACCAGAATAACACTGTTGGAAACAACATTAGTGTAATATTTCTGGGTTTATATAGACTTGCTTATCTCCAAAATAACACAGTGGTTATTATATACTCTTACTGGAACGAAATATCAAACTACAATACAGATAATAACCCGCATGCACGGACATTTTTGTTCATTGTGCTTGTGTGGGCATTGGACAAGGAGTGTTTGTGCGTGGGTGGGAGGGGCCATGGTTGAAGCGACGCCGCAGCTGAGCAGAGCTAAGAGAGCATACTTGCAGAGGGAGCTCGCTGGTCGGTCCGCGCGTACAGGTGCACACGGCAGGTGAGTAGTTTCTTTCTTATTAGGATTTAGGGTGAAAGTGTCCGAATACACACACACACACGCACCTCACCTGGAGGAAGCATGTTTGTGTGCATGTTTTTGCAAAAGGCAGACGCGCCTCTGCAAAAAGTAGTTTTTTTTTTTTTTTTTTTTTTTTGCGCACTTGGCAGCCACTTCGTTTTTGGTCCAGTGGGATCTCTCTCCAACAAGCTCCTGCACGTTCTGTGTGAATTACTCGTTAATTAACTCGCCATTGCATGGAGGAGCTGTCGCTGAAAGTAAAGAGGACTTGTGAATGATGGACTACGTGAAAAACGTTGGAAAAGGCGAGGAATTAAGTCAGCAGAATTTTTATTTACATATGCAAAATAAGCTCTCGCTTTTTTTTTTTTTTTTAGATAAGTCGTACAGTTTAACCTCTGAGCACATATGCAAGCATTGACTTTAAATGGATGCAATATGTGATGTACAACCTTTAAATGTTATTATTTAATTGGGACAAAATTATGGAAAATTGACTGTTGAATGTTTGTATACTGTACATATACAATGTATAGAAATGCTTGGGTCTTTGCATTGCCTGCCCACCATAAAGTAAATATTTAGTTACCAATCGGCTAATAACTTAGCAGCAAGGCTGGCCTAAGTTCCAGGGCGAAAGAACTGGTTTGACACGGCGGCCAAAGCACTATCATGTCTAAGCCAAGGGGTAAGCTGAGCTGCAGTGGAAGCCCAGCTGTCCATTGGCCGAGCAGTAAGTGGGGCCTGATCCGAGCTGGCGCACTGCATGAGACAGTTTCGTCCCTAAAATGAGGCAATTTCACCAAGGCCAAGAAATGTGCTGAAAAAAGATGTCTCTAATTCTTGATCCTTGGGTTATTTTGACAAAAGCCTGCCACACATTTCATGAAGATGCCTGGAAACTGTTTTAAATTGTGGGGGGGGAAGCATAATTCCTCCCTTAAATCACATTCAGGTGTTTTACAATATATCATGTCTCGGCATCCTATAATCAGATAAATACACCCAAAAAAGACCAAAAGTCTGAACTATTCCAAATCCTCATCCAAAAAAAGATTGTTATGTAATAATGGCGGATTAATGGCATTCATACAAAGTTCAATTGAAGTACAGCTGCAAAACAACCTGCCAATTTACTGCATTTGGAGGTAGTATCAGAGGAGGGATTCCACCTTTGTGATTGATGTTCCGCAATTCCCAGGAGGGGGGTGTGAACTTTAACACCCGCCATTCACTTCTCAGCACCAGACGCTCCCATTTACATTATGTATTTATTGGTATTATTACATTTTATGCCTGAAGTTCAAATAGTAGTGCAGTGTGTTTAAAAAGTTTTTTTTTGTCATAAGTTTAAATCGCCTGTGTGGAGGGGTAAAACTATTTGATAAATGTTTTTACATGCTTTCTCCATAGCTTGGCTTTTCACCTATTGCAGGAATGTATCCCCGCGATAAACAGGTGATCACTGTATCCCACTTAGCTGGGTTAAGCGTGAAAGTCACAAGCGGATAAATGTCTGTGTGAAATGGGCTCAGGAATGTTGCTCTGAGGTAACAGTTGGTTGTCTTTCCCTGCAAGTGTTTTTCTCAATGGGAGAGTCGAACAAGATGCAAACTTGGACATGTTTCCTCAACATGGGACACCAGAAGGTACTTCTCCTCGTTCTCCTCTTGGCTGCAGCGTCCCGGCTCCGGGCCTTTCCCTTCAGCGCGTCTCCAGACGTGGATGTCACCCCTAGGACAACTGTCTTCCTCAAGGGTGAGGCGTAAAACACACACACACACACACACACACACACACACACACACGCACAGACGCACACACATACATTTTGTGGCCTGATTTGATGCCGCATGCTCGCTGGCCTCAACACTGAGCGACTGGCACAGTTTTTGGCCCCGGAAGCAGGCGCGTGGTCTCCAAAGTCCTGTCCTACATCACGCCGCTCGGCAAAACATTTAACGATCGGCGTCTGTGCAGTGCATACTGCTGAATAGGTGTGTTTTGTCACCCCTACCCTCCTGTCCGTTTCGTCGCCCCGACTCACCTTTTCCCTCCCTCACCACTGCGGCAGAGCTGCAGCGAGGAAGGGAAATTCCGACCCCCTCCCCCTCCCGTCCTCCCTCCCTGGTGTGATTCTCTGGGGACGAGTATTATTAGAGAAGGGCAGGAACAAGCAGGGCAGCATCCAGAGCCGATGCTGCCTCACGTTCAGAGCCACGAGAACGCAGCGAGTGCAGGATAGAATGCCAAGAAGTCACTTTCTGTATCGCAGATGTCAACTCAGATGTGGCCCGTCGGGTCATTTCATGTGGGACGCCAAAGCCTGGAACTAATTGCGTGTCTCAGAAAATGCGTATTTGACGCCCCGTGCATTTAGTAGCGGTGTAAAACTGAATGTATTGTGATTTTTCCGGTTTAATTTTCTTTTTCTCTAAGCGAAGGACAAAAAAAAAACCAATTTAACATCAGATATCGGAAAGGATGGAGCCAAATCAATAATAGTTGAAATTATTGTGTTAGTAATTCATAGCACAATAATTCACTCTGTTCAAACTGTTACTGTTACACTTGTCTGCATCGTTTATTTTCCAAAAAGAACAAAACGAGAGAAATTATTGACAAACTATTGATGTTGCACTTTCCTAAAAAGAAGACAAACATTTGAAGCTGAGGTTGTTTAAAAAGAAGCAAAGCAAATTTAGGTAACTCAGTGTGCTTTATATGATTAAAAGCATTTTAAAATAAAGAAAAAAAACAGCTTATAAACATTTTAAACAAAGAGAAAAATAAAAGTACAATTAAGAAGAAGAACAGCCTTTATTGTCATGAACATGCATGGATGCACAAAAAAGTTGTTCTCTGTATTTTACCAATCACAGTGAACACACACACACTGGAGCAGGAAATACAATTTAAAAGTGAAAATGCTCTAAGCTGTTAACCCCCTGGACTTAAAAACATTCACACTTGGGGCTGACATCACTTCTGTTGGCAACTTATTCCAATTGTGTCCGGCATAATGGTTAAATGCTGCTTCAACATTTTTGCTTTGGACTGTGCTCCACTATTTGTCTGTGATCTCAGAGCTCTACTGGGTTTATATTATATTAGCATTTCTTTCTTGTATTCAGGACCTAAACAATTTAGTGATTGATAGACCAATAGCAGAACTTTAAAATCTATTCTAATGCTGACTGCAAGCCAGTGTAAAGACTTTAGAATTTGAGTAATATGCTCTGACCTCTTTGTTCTGGTCAGAACCCGAGCTGCAGCATTCTGAATGAGCTGCAGCTGTTTAATGCTCTTTTTAGGGAGTCCAGTCAGAAGACCATTGCAATAGTCAAGTGTTCTTGAGATTAAAGCATGGATAAGCTTCACCTGTTCTGCTTGGCACATGCAAGCCTTCACTCTGGAAATGTTCTTCAGATGGTGGAAGGCAGTTTTAGTAATTGATTTGATATGACTGTTGAAAGTCAGGTCGGAGTCTATCAATACACCAAGGTTTCGGTCTTTGGTGTTTAAAGAGAGTGACTCCAGTTAGTGACTCCAGGTTACTAACAGCAATCCTCGTTTCTTTATTGCCAACAACAATTGTCTCAGTTTTGTTGTGGTTTAATTGAAGAAAATTTTGGCTCATCCAGTTATCTGTTTTAGACAGCACCATTCGCACTCACATTCACACCTACGGGCAATTTAGTCTTCAATCAACCTACCATGCATGTTTTTGGGATGTGGGAGGAAACCGGAGTGCCCGGAGAAAACCCACCCATGCACAAGGAGAACATGCAAACTCCACACAGGCGGGGCCGGGATTTGAACGCCAGTCCCGAGAACTATGAGGCAGACGTGCTAACCAGTCGGTCACCGTGCCGGCCTGTTATCTAGTATTCAATATTTATTTTTAATTGAAATTATTATGTTGGTTCCTGAATTTTACATTTACTGGAGAATTTATTGGTTGAAGTTGTCAGGTTTTTTTTTCCATTTCAATTTAAGCATCCATGAATGTGTTCCTCTTTACACAAAAGAGAACCACTTTTATGTTTCTGTTCCCTTTCTGTACCCATGTGTGAACTGAACCGTTGGCTTAAAAACAAGGTACCTAGTAAACATTGAATTTGAATTGTTTATAAGCAGGCTTCTGACATCAGCGAAGTCTGATCTCAAAGTTTTGCTTCATAGTGCGAGGTTTCGTCAGGCCGCACATCACAAATAGCTACACCGGCGCTCTTTTTGTCATGTCGACTGCTGCGACGAATGGCTGGTTGACAGCGTCGTACTGACTGCAACTCTAATCGAGACGAAGAGCTTAACGAGTGTTGTCGAGCTGTCCCTAAAAAGGTTTCATCAGACTTTTGCGTTCATACAAGCGTGGGCTCTGTCATCACAGATTTTAAGAGGTTGTCCTTGACCTAGTTTCTGAGGTAGTGCGCTTGTTTTTGTGCTGCAGGGGTGCGCTTGGTCCCATGTGCATGACATGTTCCACCCCCTCTCTCCGCCAGTGGTGACACATGTCACTCGACGTGTACGCTGGCAACATTTATAATGTGCGTCCTCTCATTTGTACGGCCATCGTCGTGGGCGGACGTGTCACGCTGTATGAATTAAACAGACAGTATGTTTGACAGATGGCCTGCATGAGTGGGAGTGCAAGGACACGCCACAGCCTTCGTCACGGGAAGAGCAAACTCCTCCGGCTTGTGTAAGCCGCCTATGAAAATGTGTAGGCCTACAGTAAAAAAAAAAAAAAAAAAAAAAAATGAGCGCCGCCTAACGAGCCTTAATGGATGATGACTTTGGCAAACGTACAGACCCTCCATCCTTTATAATGACTGGTTTTAAGCCTCCAAGAAATAGCTGTCCAGGCTTAAAAGCCGGTCTGCTTCTTATGAGCGCAGACTGAGAAACAACAGCCGCTTCGGGATTATTGTGTGACAAAACATCGATATCACAATATAGCATGTCATTATTCGTGGTGGAAATCACTGAGATAAAATATTACAGTGAACTCCCGCTGATTCGTGATTCACTATTTGTAAATCACAACATTTTTTCTTTCGGACCTAACTAGCAATAGTTCACTGAAAAGCTCAATGATTGAACTCGCCTATATTTGATTAATACAAAACAGCTTAAGTCTTCTCTTTTTAGGCCGCATCTTGAGATACCGATCCTGTCCGATTACTAGAGTTTGTGTAGTTTCGTACTTAATGGCAAGTTATATTTTTAAATTGTATGTAAATATCTCTATTTCCTTGGAATGGCCTCCCCATCACCTTACTTACATAGTCAAGCACAAACCTGACCTGCTTCTGCCTCTGCTCACAGACCTGAAGTAATGATAGTGTGAAATATTGATGTGAGTCGCCAGACAATCTGAAAAGATGTTAAGATACTGTACTGTAAGTGCAGGTTGAGAAAAACATGAATCATTTTGTACTTCAATTCTCACCCGGGAGATCATCTGTTCGTCTTGTGGGATCTACACTTGGCTGAAGTAATGAAGGCACAAAATAACTGCAGGTGGGTGTGAAACTCTGCCGTCAAACGCAATGACAAAAATTCAAATCTCTCGCAATTTTGTCACGCATCTGTCTGGTATGGGTGTTTCAAACCTGGAAGCTATATGACAAAATCTCTTGGAATGCTGTCGGTTTTCGAAGGACAGCTGGAAATGACCAAATTGACTTAAATGGCCACTTCAAATGAAAATGGCAGACTACTTGAGTCTTTTCAGACATGGCCTCTTGAGACTGTTTTGTGGGCCTACTCATGACAGACACGGCTTCCAAATTTCATGTTACTTATTGAAACTGGCTTCGGGGGCTGAATATTCAACACATTTGAAGGAGCCCTGAAATAATCAACATGACCCTAAAATAGCCACTTAAAAAAAACAACCGGCCATGCCTGCCAAATATCATGTTGTAAGCAACATGAAATTTGGCAGGCATTTGGAATTGGCTATAAGGGGGATGAATTTTTGAAAGAAGTCCGGGAGGCGCCCCCAACCCTTTCCTCGCAAATTGCGTGTAAATACTGAGCAATGCTGTCGCCGAGCTAAAATCCTAAAGAAAGAAATGAGAGCGTGTTAATACATCACAGGACAGTCGCACTGACTTAAGTGTTGCATGAAGGTCTTCTTCGTCTTCTTTCCTTACATCATCATTGGACGAAAATGAGTGACGGTCGTCCCAAAAGCGATCCAGTCACTTCTCCCTTGCAGCATTTGTCTCCAACGTCGCTTATTGTGTTATGCACGCTCTCTTGCCAGTCAAGTGACTGACTCTGAGTCACGCAGGAAGTCATGCACACACACACACACACACACACATAGGCTTTATCATCATCCAGACCCCACATGGCGGCTTGCTCTTTGTCTGAAAACGCTCTGAAACCGCCACCTGTAATGGATCAACTGTCAGTTTGTCATATGCCCGACATAAACACGCACATACAGCTTGATGTGATGAAATACGCGTGTGTGTGTGCGGTTGTGTGCGGTTGTGTGCGTGATGTGATAACCTCCTACCCTCATCTAACATCAAACTTTACTTCTGACTAATTACACAAACCAGTGCACACACACACATTGTCAAGTGCTAGGCTGTGCTGCATGTGTCCATAATGATGTGTCTTTTCGGACATGGACTGATGAAATATTTTGTTTGTCTGCTCATGATAAACATGCCTGTCAAATTTCATGTCGTTAAGTGACACTGGCTTTGGAGGCTGAATTTTCCCCAAAATTGAAAGAACCCCTAGAAATGACCAACATGAACCTTCAAACTAAAATGGCAGACTTCCTGTACCGTTTTGGACATGGCATCTTGGCCATGGCCTTTTTTGTGGGTCTGCTCATGATGGCTATGGCTGCCAAATTTTCACGTTAGGTGTACCTAATGTTGTGGCCAAAGAGTGTCTGTCTCTGTCTAATGTACAAGTTGCAGCATCTCATAACAAGTTTGGATTATTATGACTCCTTCTGACATCCAAAGCCTGCATTAACACAACCAAGGTCGCCATCCTTCCTCGGGGCCTCGGGGACGCTGCCTCCATCATTCTGCTCGTCGGCGCTGTTGCATCACGCAGACCCTATTTTATCATATTTATTTTTTTGTGTTACCAGATCCATGCCAAGGCTTTGGCATGACTCACACGCGCTGCGTAGAGCCGCTGCTGCCGTGTTTGCGTAACTGTTTGTGTCAACATAGCCGCGGAGAAAGTGACGTTGCTTTGCTCGTGCACGTTTTTCCTCGCGCCTGCGGCTTTCGGGACAACGTTTATTGTTGCATGTTTGAAGTGGGCACAGCCGAGGCTGCGTGCCCCCTGCCACCTTTGGAGGAGGAGTTGGAGGAACGCGTCTTCTTCCTGCTTGGTCTTTAAAGTGGACATATTATGGAAAATGTACCTTTAATATTTGTATACAAATAGATGTGAGTCGGCGGCACGGTGGGCGACTGGTTAGCGCGTCTCCCTCACAGTTCTGAGGACCGGGGTTCAATCCCCGGTAGGTTAATTGAAGACTCTAAATTGCCCGTAGGTGTGAATGTGATTGCAAATGGTTGTTTGTTTATGTGCCCTGCGATTGGCTGGCGACCAGTTCAGGGTGTACCCCGCCTCCTGCCCGTTGATAGCTGGGATAGGCTCCAGCGCTCCCGCGGCCCTTGCGAGGATAAGCGGCTCAGATAATGGATGGATGGATAGATGTGAGTCAGGAGTGCCTGCCCACCCATTGTGTGAAATTAAACAACCAAGTGGGTTTTTAGGTATCTGCCTATTTCTGAAAATGTGTCTGTGAATGAGCCGTTCTGCACTGTTACAAAACAACGGGGTTAATTAACATAACCACCCGACACTGAGTTTCTTAGCCAATGACGTTCCAAAGCGAAAGAACCACTTTGACGTGACGACTGAAGCACTATTATGTCATACCCAAAGGATAAGCAGAGCTGCAGTGTGAGCACAGAACAGTGCAACCAGCAGTAGCCTTTGATAATAATGTTCGGCTAAGGTTGTTGACGTGGTGGTCGGGGTATTTGTGTCTGGCGATGTCATGTGCCACACCACTACATTAATTAAAAAGTGTAATCCACGAAAGATAATGATAATGGAATTTATATGGGCACTCACATTAAGTGTGTGAGGGGAATATGGTTGAATTAGCCAGTTTTCTGGGGTACACAGATTAGGTTTACATAACAGCTTTAGCTTCTAAAAAGCTTGTGAACATGCCATTGGCCCAGCAATACGAGGGCTGGTGCACTGCATGAGTCATTCCTCAAGCCAGCTAATTTCAACAGGTGAGATCAGGATCTGATCCAAAATGAAATTTAGTTGTTAGTGAAATGCTCTATTTAGTCCACATTTTTAGTCTGGCACGTGCACACATCGACCACAAGTGGTGCTCAAGCACCTGGTCTTTTGCCCCCAGATGAAAATAAGTGTTCTTTTTGCTGCTGTCCCTTATTTTCTTCATTATTCAATATTACAAGTAAATAAAAATGATTCTCTCTGTCATCAATTCCAACTAAAGTGTTTTGATATTTGAGGGGCATTTATTTGAGTCCTTGGGATAATTGTGCATATGCTCCCATCTTCATTTATTTGAGGTTCATCAAACGGCACTTTCAATGGTGGCAGGTGCTCATTTAACATGAGTTTGATTGTGATTATTTAATTTTGAACACAGCCGCATCCCCATTTGCTTAGCGGGTCTGTGCATTTGTGCAACCACAATATCTCTATTCTTGTTTACTTCGCCTCTCATTTTATTCAGTTGAGTGGTACAGGTTATAGGTTAACTAATAGTGGAATTTTGCTTGGTCTCATTTTTGTCAATAACGAAAACTTGACATTTGAAATAGTCACCTTCTTTGTTCATAGTTGCATTATTGACTGTGTTGATTGCGTTAACAGAAATAAATGCATAAGCTCAATATGTACTACTGTTTTTTTCTAAATTGTATGGAGCACGCCCGCGACCCTTGTGAGGATAAAGCGGTACGGAGGTTGGATGGATGGCTGTATGAATAATTTTGGCGATGAGTACCCTTTTTTTTGGCTTGAGCACCTCCCCCCAAAAATGTCTATGCACGTGCCTGTTTATAGTATATATATCTCAGTGTTTTGAAGCCTTTAGCGGATCTATTCTCTCCCTTGAGTCAAATATTTTTCAGCACTTTCAGCGAGTTCAAGGCAATGGTGGTTTAAGTTATTTAATTTCCCTGTAATCGAAGCTAAGTGCTCACATGAAAAGCACCAAATGTTTGTTTACCGTTAAAGCAAGAAAAGAAGAAGAAAAAAAATCCTTCCACCGCTTTGGTAAGCTTCGCAGTGTATGCAACGTGATTGATATCATGAGGTGGAAGCGATGTGACTGAGTAGTTGTGACAGGCAGGACTGCGGCCGGCGTGACCGTGGTCATGTGACGCACTTCCATTACGCAACAACACTCAGGATGACTCGTCGTCCTCCTCGTTGGTCAAACATCGAGATTCTTTGGAAGTTTGTTTTGTCTTCTTGTAATTTGACTTAGCTTTAAAATGCTCAGCATGTTGTTGTTTTGACTAGCAGGGCGCTGGGGGGGGGGTCGCTTAGGCTGTTGAGAATGGGGGCAAGAGGGCTCAGGCGAAATTTTAGGGCATTCAGCAGACAGTTGTCCCAATACTGCCAAGTCGCATCAGCGCTGGAGCTTCATCATCTTCCTTGTCAGCGTGTGGGCGTGTGATAATATTTTATTAGTAGATTGTGCTGCTTGTGATCTCGGTGCGCCCATAAACGGAAAAGACGCAGCATCAGCCAAATTGAAAATGGATGGCCACTCTGTTCATATGTCACCGGGTGTCATAGCAATTCCCAGATACCATATAATTATGCACCCGAGTAGCATGGAAGCATCTGATTGGATGTTTAAGGGCGTGACTAGAAAAGTGTATGAGAAATCTATTGTTTGTGTGGATTTGAATTGATTTCCAAACAATGTTTTGGGTTTCAAATAAGACCTTGGATAATTGTCAGGCTTTCAAATTATGGCTTCGGGTTAGTGTGTCAAGTCTTTGTTAGGGTTTCAAGTATTTTTTTTAAGACTGTATTCGTGTTTGAAGAAAGGCTTTCAAAACTGGATTAGGGTTTGAAACTAGGTCTTCAAATTAAGACCTCAAGCAATGGTTAGGGTTTGCAATCAGGGATTCAAGCCAGGGTTAGGGTGTCAAACCTGCATTAGAATTTGTAATTAGGGTTTCAAATGAGATCAGAGTTTCAAATTTGCTTTTCTAGATGGGGTTAAAGTTTTATATGAGGGCTTCAAGCATGGGTTAGTATTTCAAATTAGAGTTTCTAACTGGGTTATGTTAACAAAGAAATGTTTCTTGACGAGGTTAGAGTTTCAAATTAGGGATTTAAGCAAGGGTTATAGTTTCAAATTCGGGTTTCACACCAGGATTAATGTTTCAAATTATGACTTCAAGTAAGGGTTAGGGTTTCAAATTAGGTCTTCAAACTGGGGCACCAAGAGCAGTTTTAGGGTTTCAAATTTGGAATCTAACCTGGGTTAAGGTTTCAAATTAGGGTTTCAAGCAAGAGTTAGTTTTTAAAATTCGAGTTTCAAACCTGGGTTAGGGTTTCAAATGAGTGTTTCAAACTGGTTTTAGGGTTTCAAATTCAGGTTTGAAGCCTGGTATGGGGTTTCAAACAGATGTGGCTGTATTGATTTTTATTTTATTTGTTTAAATCACTCTACCTATGAAACAACGGTGGTGTAATGTATTTCACTAGTTGCCTAAACAGGCTACGAAGCAATTAGCGACAGTAAGACACCCCACCCCCCTTCTGAGAGACCCTCTGGATGTTTGCAGGCCTGCTGGGCAGCGCTCGCTTCAGCGGCTCCGCGCGCAACTGCAGCACCCTACTGCTGGAGGAGGAGGCGGGGATTCTGTACGTGGGAGGAAGAGGAGCGCTATACGCACTCAACGCGTCTGACATCGCCACACCCGCAAGCCCCCAAGTGAGTGCCAAAAAGAACCCCTGCCCCCGACACCCCCCGCACACACACGCAACACTTTTTCTCCCCACAAGATTGCGTCCTAAAGGAGGACAGACTAAATTTAGCCTGAAACAGATCGAGCAAATCCAATTGTGTCCTTTGTAATTTGATGGCCGCTGGATTAAATGCAGCTTCGCTGAGCAGAGCAAGTGACGAGTTCTTGTTGATGGACAATGTTATTTTAAACTAAATTCTGATTCTTTTACTATGTATTTTTAACTTTTGAATTCGATTTTTAAAAAAATTGGGGGAGGGGGGGGGTGGGGCTTATAGTCTGAAGAAAAAAATCCTAAAGATAACCCTAATATTTACGTGGTGGCACGTGACGTCATTTTTGTATTGGGTGTGTGTACTATCTTTAATGCAGCTACTGTTTGCAGATCGTGTGGAACGCATCACCCGAGCAGAAGAAGCAGTGTCTGAACAAAGGCAGAGACAATAAGGTGCATTCCCCGCACTCCCGCTCGGCTTGTTATTGGGGGACTTCTTTGAACACTGACATTTGTTTGTGCGCGTGTATGTGAGCAGACCGAGTGTTTCAACCACATCCGCTTCCTGCAGCGCCACAACGAGACTCACCTGTATGCGTGCGGGACCAACGCCTTCAGACCTCTCTGCGCGTATGTCGTAAGTGCAGCCCATATGCTTCGTTTATATGTGGGACAAAGTGGTGTGGGACACCTACAGGACGTGTTCTCTCCATAAGGATTCCGAGCGCTTCAGCTTGTCGTCAGGTTTTGAGGACGGCAGAGACAGGTGTCCGTATGACCCGGCCAAGGGATACACAGGTCTCCTTGTAGGTACGTGTCTTGGTTTTTACATCCAAAACACTTCTGGTGACACCTTGAGAGATTTTGCCAAGTTCGTCTTGCTTAGACTGAAGAATGGAGTGAGCCATATGTGCCCTCAGTCAGAAAGTGTTGTTGTGCATTTTCTCAATCAGACGGCGAGATGTTCACGGCTTCACAGTACGAGTTCCGCAGCTCTCCGGACGTGCGCCGCAACTTCCCCTTCCCCACGCTCAGGACGGAGGAGGCGCCTACCCGCTGGCTCCTGGGTAAGCGTGCCTCTCCGAGCCAGACTGCCCCACGCAGACATAACCTGACTTTCCATTTGGCATTCAGAGGCGGATTTTGTGGGCTCCGCTCTGATGCGGGAGAGCATCAACAGCTCCGTCGGCGACGACGACAAGATCTACTTCTTCTTCACGGAGAGGAATCAGGAGCAGATGGCGTACCCCAGCCGGACCAAGGTGTCCAGGGTGGCGCGGGTTTGCAAGGTCAGATGCACCACCCACCCCCTCTCGCCACATTTCATGTGCAATCAGCGTCTTTAGTCTAGACCGCAAGCTCAACTTCCCTTCTGTTATGTTCATTCATATTCATAGTCACATGAACCCTATATTGTTCTATTCACCACCTACAGTACCACCAACATGCTCTTAGCATGATAACAAAATTATAGTGACATTAGGTACACATACACAGTATTAATTAAATGACTTTTCCACCTACACAGTATAATTTTTTGGAATGGAATTTGTTAAGAATTATTTTTAGTCAAATTTACTATGTTTAGTACTTATCTATAATCATTTAGTGAGATGCAATAAAAAAATCAAATTAATTAATTTCCAAAATAATATGCATTATATAACAACCACATAATATGCATTATATAACAACCAATAAAAAAGACATCTAAAAAAAAGGGTTAGGGTTAGTTTATAAAATTATTATTACAATTATGTGATTATTGTTTTGAGGTGCACATACACATTAAGCAATATTTTACTTAATTTTGTGGCATCCAATAAAAGAGGTTTAAAAAAATCTGACTTTGCAGTGTTACATAATTATAATAATAATAATTATTATTATTATTATTATGTAACCTACATGATCAAAATAATTTTTATTTCAATGTGTAATGCACATTTTTAAAGAGAGAATTATTCGTATTAGTAGTACCGTATTATTGTACAACCCCAATTCCAATGAAGTTGGGACATGTTAAACAAATAAAAACAGAATACAATGATTAGCAAATCATGTTCAATCTATATTGAATTGAATACACTACAGAGACAATTAATAATAATAATGATTGTTTTTAGCAAATAATCATTAACTTAGAATTTTATGGCTGCAACGCTGTCACGTATGGGGAGTAGCTGGATCCAAGAGCAGGCGGAGACAGATGTAAAATGATGAACAGTTTATTGAGGAAAGGTAATGGCGGTGGTCCTAGGTGGGCTGGCAGGGGTGGCGTGGACAGGTGGCAGGCAGTGGTGAGCACAGTCGGCTGGCTTGGCGGCAGGAATGACGTGGATCAGGAACACGGGGGAAAACACTGAGAACAAGGAGACAGGAGTCAAAAAAGGGAACGATGAATAGAGTAACTTACATGAGGTAAATGGGCCGTGGTACCACTGTAAATAACTGCAATCATTTGGCGAGGATTTCCTGGAACAGGCAGGCTTATATACCGGTGGTGGTGAGGCTGATTGGAGACAGGTGCTGAAAACAGAGAGGGGAGGGGGGAGGGAGAGAGAGGACGCAAAGCGCCCTCCCGGCTCCAATAATGAAACTGGAGGGCAGTATATGACAAGCATGTTCCAAAAAAGCTGGGACAGGTGGCAAAAAAGACTGAGAAAGTTGAGCAATGCTCATCAAACACCTGTTTGGAACATCCCGCAGGTGAACAGGCTAATTGGGAACAGGTGGGTGCCATGATTGGGTATACAAGGAGCTTCCCTGAATTGCTCAGTCAATCACAAGCAATGATGGGGCGAGGTTCACCTCTTTGTGAACAAGTGCGTGAGAAAATAGTCAAACACTTTAAGGACAATTTTCCTCAAAGTAGAATTGCAAGGAATTTAGGGATTTCATGATCTACGGTCCATAATATCATCAAAAGGTTCAGAGAATCTGGAGAAATCACTGCATGGAAGCGGCAAGGCCGAAAACCAACATTGAATGCCCGTGACCTTCAATTCCTCAGGCGGCACTGCATCAAAAACCGACATCAATGTGTAAAGGATATCACCACATGGGCTCAGAAACACTTCAGAAAACCAATCTCAGTAAATACAGTTCGGCGCTACATCCGTATGTGCAACTTGAAACTCTACTATGCAAAGCAAAAGCCATTTATCAACAACACCCAGAAACGCCGCCGGCTTCTCTGGGCCCGAGCTCATCTAAGATGGACTGATGCAAAGTGGAAAAGTGTTCTGTGGTCCGCCGAGTCCACATTTCAAATTTTTGGGGGAAATTGTGGACGTCGTGTCCTCCCGGCCAAAGAGGAAAAGAACCATCCGCACTGTTACAGACGCAAAGTTCAAAAGCCAGCATCTGTGATGGTTTGGAGCTGTGTTAGTGCCAGTGGCATGGGTAACTTGCACATCTGTGAAGGCACCCTTAATGCTGAAAGCTACATACAGGTTTTGGAGAAACATATGCTGCCATCCAAGCAACGCCTTTGTCATGGACGCCCCTGCTTAAATCAGCAAGACAATGCCAAACCACGTTCTGCACGTGTTACAACAGCGTGGCTTTGTAGTAAAAGAGTGCGCGTACTAAACTGGCCTGCCTGCAGTCCAGACCTGTCTCCCATTGAAAATGTGCAGCGCATTATGAAGCATAAAATACGACAACGGAGACCCCGGAATGTTGAACAGCTGAAGCTGTACATCAAGCAAGAATGGGAAAGAATTCCACCTCCAAAGCTTCAACAATTAGTGTCCTCAGTTCCCAAACGTTTATTGAATGTTGTTCAAAGAAAAGGTGATGTAGCACAGTGGTAAACATGACCCTGTCCCAGCTTTTTGGGAACGTGTTGCAGCCCTAAAATTCTAAGTTAATGATTATTTGCTAAAAACAATAAAGTTTATCACTTTGAACATTAAATATCTTGTCTTTGTAGTGTATTCAATTAAACATAGGTGGAACATGATTTGCAAATCATTGTATTCTGTTTTTGTTTCACACAACATCCCAACTTCAATGGAATTGGGGTTGTACTACTTCATAGATATAAAGTGGAAAATATTAATATATTTTGATTATTTTGGGTTCCCTATTTATCTACATGAGAGGGTTAAAATATAAATTGTTGAATTAGTACCTCATTGAATTGAATGCCATCAGATTGTGCAGCTGTACCTCCTGTGTTTTTTCAACACAAAGTAAATCATAGCTTGTTGTCCTTTTCAATTACTGCCCTACTGTATGCGTGTGATAAATGCTAAATATGCTGAGCAAGAAGAGAATGCTTAAATCACAATTTCAAATGACATTTGGGGTATTTATTTAGCGCTGTTGACACACAAATACTGTACTAATAAGGTCGTCTCTTCCTCCCGCTCCCGCTCAGAGGTTTCATTAAGACGCCACGCTGGTTGGCGTTGGCTCTGGACGAGCCCCCAGACGGTCCACTTTTGGTTTTTGGAACATGTGACCTCCTTTATGAGAAACGGGTCACATCAGTGCATCTCTTAGAGGCGTAACGGTAGAGTCGGCGCAGTTCCATAGCCGCCGTGGCTTTACACATTCAGATACTTACATTAACCAGTGAGAGCGACAATTGCTTTCTACACAAAGGGGGCGTGAGCAGTGAGTGTTAAATTTTAAACTCTAAATTTTAAACTCCTCCCTCTAGCCTCTTTGACATTTCTGATACTACAAAAGAAGTGGGAAACTTGAACACCCCATGCCGCTTTGTACCTTTCACACAGGACACGGAGCTGTGAGTGTGAAAGCGACAACTAGAATTTCTGAGTCATTTAAGTTTAAAAAAAATAAATACAAAATTGTATTACACTCCAGTCCTGTAAATTGTGCCGACTGACCTGTTGCCTAGCCCACACCCCAATCACAGCACAGAACAGACGTTCCCAGTTTTAGGTGTATTTTTTCTCATTTTCCATTTTTTTGTCTAAGCAGTGCATGTGTGCCTGCAGACTGACTGGGGCGGTCAAAGGACCCTTCAGAGAAAGTGGACCTCATTCCTCAAGGCCCGGCTCCTGTGTTTTGTCCCCGAGTACGAGCTGTACCTCAACGTCCTGCGCGGCGTCTTTGTCCTGCGTGGTCGTAACGCGCAGAGCAGCTTCTTGTACGGCGTCTTTGGCCTGGAATGGTGAGAAACAGAGACCGTTTGAAGGAAGCACATGGTTAAATTTCCCACTGTTGTATGTCCTTTTCCATGTCACTGCAAACAATTGTATGTTTGTGAACATCAGACGGCCCATGTTTATTGTTATTATTTATGCAGACATTGTAATTTAGTATGTAGCTCCTACATGTGATCATATAATCGCATCTTTATACTTAGTGAAGCAGCATGTGGTTCAATAGCCATGGTTATTCTCATACGCCGTGTTCCGAGTCAAAACAATTGTACGTTTGTCACCAATGAGCAGCTTGTGTTTGTTGTTGTTGTTTATACTGATACTGGAATTTAGTATGTAGCTGCTACATGTGATCAGATAATCATGTCTTTAGAATTGGTGAATGTTGATCGCCCCAGGTCCTTTTCCAGGTCACTGTACACAATTGTATGTTTGTCATTGCCAGGCAGCATGTATTTATTATCATCATCATCCCTTGCTATATTGCGGTTCACTTTTTGAGCTTTACTGCATCGCAGATTCTTTTTTTTTTTTTTTTACTTCTACCACGGATGATTTGCTATATTCCGGTGTTTTGCTGTGATTATTTTTTCCACACAGACTTTTACTGCAGACTGTAGAAATAAGTGTGACCCAGGAGGAAAGAGACTGTCTAAAGTTTGACATCATTAAACATTTAAAGAAGCTAAAGTGCAATGTGCCTATTGTCAAGTACACTTAGCTTTAGTTACACATCGTCAGCTAACTCAATATAGCCTACCACCGCAAGTTAGAATTAATTGTCATCCATAACAGGTGGTTAGGATAGAGGGAGGACAGACACAGCTGTTGGTGCACTTTCTATCTCTTTATTGAACAAACAATAAAGTACAGTAAGCACAAGCCCATTTTTAGCCGACCTGCTGGTGGCTGGTACACTGGCTAATTTTTAGCCGGTCAACAGCTAGTCAACTTTACATTCTCTTTTTCACTGACTTGCACATCACTCAACAGGCCACGCCCGCCTTTTTAAGGCACCCGCACATTCAACGTCTCCGATTCTACAATGTAGAACATGAGGATGGTGACCCCAAGTGGACAAAATAATACCTGTATCTCATATCCATATATTGTGGTATTATATGCAAGAAGCTTTAAAATGTATATCAGTCATAAAATATTTGGTCGCTACTTTTCAGAATTCGTCACGTAACCCCCGGTGATCAGATCATCATATCTTTTGACTTGGTGACGCAGCATAGGTTCATTGCCTCGGGTCATTTGCATGCGCTCTGTTCCAAATGCTTCAGCTCTGTACCTCTCCTCTGTTGTCTTTCAGGAAGAACATCAAAGCCTCGGCCATCTGCCAGTACGCCTTCTCAGACGTGCAGAAGGCCTTTGACGGGCCCTACATGGAGGTGCAGGACTCCAAGTGGCGGGAGTACACAGGGAAGATCCCAGAGCCGAGACCCGGGTCTGTAAGTTCCACCCGACACGTCGAAAATCCTCACGCACGCAAAGAGTAGACCTCAGCAGGCTTCCCTCGCCGTCTCTTCAGTGCATCACCGACGAGCACCGGTCCCGGGGCATCAACTCGTCGCGAGACCTCCCCGACAGCGTGCTGACGTTCGCCCGGAGGCACCCGCTCATGGCCGCCCAGGTCCGTCCAGTCGGAGCACGACCTCTCATGTTCAAGAGGAATATCAACTATGTCCGCATCGCCGTGCACCTCCAGCCGGCGCTGGATGGAAACGTCTACACCATCCTCTTCCTGGGAACCGGTGAGCAGAAGTTCACTTCATCCGGGTGAAGCAGCATTAGCACTAGCTGCTTCTTTAAATTTGTTAGCCCATCATCTACTTTTGACGAGGTTGTGTCTCTTCCCAGACGATGGCTGGTTGCACAGAGCGGTGGACATCGGGGGGAAAATGCACATCATGGAGGAGCTGCAGCTGTTCGATCAAGCCCAGCCAATAGAGAGTCTGGTCCTAGCCTCAACCCTGGTGAGCATAACCCCACTTTTTTAAAAGTAAAATGCCGAGAACCGTATTCACCGCGTGCCCATTTTTTTATCGCAGCGATGCATCTACGTGGGCTCCCACTCGGGGGTGGTGCAGATCCCCATGTCGGCCTGTCGGAGGTACACTTCCTGTTACGATTGCGTCTTCGCTAGGGACCCCTTCTGTGGCTGGGATGGCCGGGAGTGCGTGGACTTGTGGTCGCATGCGCAGAGGTGAGGGCCGAGGGGATTTCACAACACAGCCGTAGCTAAATAATAAAAGCCAAAGAAAAACACCGTTCTTCAGTTAATCCTATAGATTCTTACTGAGTTAAATGTCATGTTGTTAACTCCAAGTTTTGTTTGTTTGTTCAATTTTTGGGGTTACTTATCACATTTTACATGCTCAGTTTAAAAAAAAACTGAGCCCTTAAAGCCAGTTTCACCACGCAATGTGATAATTAGTCAGCATATCTAACATGAGTCGACCCACCAAAAACATCTTAAGAAGCCATACCTGAAAAGACAGGAGGTCTGCCGTTTTGATTGGAAGCTGCCATTTCAAGGTCAAGTTGGTCATTTCTGAGGGTCCTTAAATATTTTATATTTTCAACACCACCTATCCTGGTTAGGGTCGCAGGGCGCTGAAGCCTATCCAAGCTGACTTTGGGTGAAAGGCGGACTACACCCTGAACTGGTCACCAGTCAGTCGCAGGACACATATAGACAGGGACAACCATTCGCACTCACATTCACACCGTCACTGAGTGGGAACTCAACCCACACTGCCCGCACCGAAGTCAGGCAAATGTACCACTACACCCTCAGAATCAGAATCAGAATCATCATTATTTTCCAAGTATGTCCAAAAAACACACAAGGAATTTGTCTCCGGTAATTGGAGCCGCTCCAGTATGACAGCAAATAGTAAATTGACAGAGAACACTTTTGAGACAGAAAGACATTGATGAAAACAGTCACTCAGCAATAAAGGGTTGCTAGTTATCTGGTAATGCCGGTACAAATTTTTTTTTTTGACAATTGTGCAAAAAGATGCAGAGTCCTCTAGCACTTAGAGCAGTTCGAATGACTAATATAGCAATAGTCCGGTGCAATGACCATTGTGCAAAGGGCGCCGAGACTTCAAGCGAGTAGTGCGATAATCTGGGACAATGTTGATTGTGCAAATGTTGCAGATACTCCTCAGTCAGTGTGCAAATGAAGCAGATGCTACTCTGGCATGAGTGGCCAGTATTGCTCAACAACAAATATGCAAATAGTGCAGCGTGGCGAGACTACTACAGTAAGTGCACGAGTAATATATAATTGGGCAGATAGAAATGTGACAGGAAACTCAGACAAAACAATTGGCAGCATGTTGCAACGGAATTTTAGGTTAGGTGTTTAAGAAGTTGATTGCAAGAGGGAAGAAGGTGTTGGAATGTCTACTAGTTCTAGTTTGCATTGATCGGTAGCGCCTACCTGAGGGAAGGTGCCGGAAGCGCCGGTGACCGGGATGTGGAGGGTCCAAGAGGATTTTGCACGCTCTTGTCTTAGTTCTGGCAGCCTGCAAGTCCTCAAGGGTGGGTAGGGGGGTACCAGCAATCCTTTCAGCAGTTTTGATTGTCCCTTGCAGTCGGAGTTTGTTGTTGTAGTTTCAGCGATTGGAATGCATGCCAGACTGATTTAGAGTCGTTAGCGCTAAACTGTTTTTCCAACTTTGCTGCATAGTTCCTCTTTGCAATGTTAATTTCTTTAGTCAGCTGGTTTCTAGCTTGATTATACAGGCCCCTGCCCCCACTTTGATATGCGTCCTCTTTAGCTTGGCGAAGTTGCTAATGTTTGGCAGTGAACCACGGCGAAATTGAAATTGAAATTGCGAAATGACTTTGTTGGTACACAAACCTCTTCGCAGAAACTGATATAGGATGTGACAGTGTCCGTAAATTCATCCAGGCTGCCCGCTGAATTTTCAAAGACACTCCAGTCTGTGCAGTCTGAACAACTTTGAAGTTCCATCTTTGCTTCATTTGTCACTGTTTTCACTGTAGGCATTTAAGTTCTTGCCTGTATGTCAGTATTAAGTGAATTAAGCAGTGATCAGATGACCCCAGTGCTGCACGAGGTTTGGCCCGGTATGTGTTGTTTCGCGTAGTGTAGCAGTGGTCCAAAATCTTATTTTCCATGGTAGGACAGTCGATGTGCTCCTTGTATTTAGGGAGTTCGTGGTTGAGTTTAGCTTTGTTAAAAGTCCCCAAGAATAATGAGGGGTGAGTCCGGGTGTTTTTTTTCAATTTCGTTGACTTGTTCGGCGAGCATTAGCAGTGCGGCGTTCGTGTTAGCTTGAGCCGGAATGTATACACCAGCGAGAATGAATGATGAAAACGAATAGAATGGCTTACAGTTCAAAAACAGCGACTCCAAATGCGGGCTGCAGTGTGTGCTGAGCTCCGTGACGTCCGTACACCAGTTTTCGTTGATATAGAAGCATATCCCGCCGCCTTCTGTTTTCCCCGATGATTCCATGTCTCGGTCTGCCCTGTCAAGATGGAAGCCGGGAAGCATGACGGCTCCATCGGGTACAGCGTCACAAAGCCAAGTCTCCGTAAAGCACATGGCGGCGGAACGTCCGAAGTCTTTACAGGTCTTTATCAGTAGATGAAGCTCGTCCATTTTGTTGGGTAGGGAGCATAGCTTCGCAAGGTGGATGGACGGAAACGCCAGTCTGTATCCTCTCTTGCGGAGTTTCACCTGGATGCCGGCTCGCTTCCCTCTGTGGCGGCTCCATGCGCCAAAGACCGCAGTCGCTGCTCCGGTGAGTAACTCAGGGAAAAAACTGAGCGGATTTGCGAAAGTTGGTGAAAGAAAGTCCGGAGTAGTAGTCTCCCCTTGTGTAAGTGAGTCGTGTCATGTCTCCAAAGACGAACGAAAAACACAGAAACAAAAACAATACGAGAGCGCGCATAACCAAGGCGACCACACGGGCAGGCGCCATCTTAGCAGAGTTCCTGCAACAAGGCTTAGTTAGGATGCACTAACACAGGATGCACAGTGACAGTCCTTCAATATTTTTTAAAAAAAATTCAGCCTCCAAAGCCAGGCTCACTTTGCAGCATGAATTTGATAGGCAGGTCTGTCATGAGTAGACGTACAAAAAACAACAACTCTAAAAGCCATGCCCAAAAAGACCCAGGAAGTCTGCTCGTTAGGTCGCAAGCAGCCATTGGCATTCTTTTGATGGCTTTGAAAATTCAGCCCCCAAAGCCTCTTTGACTTAGCAATTTCAAATTTGGTAGACAAGACTCATGAAAAGACTCATGAAGCCATGCCCCCAAAAAATCTGAAATTTCAAGGTCAATTTGGTCAATTCCTTAAATGTTTTTGAAACATTCAGACTCAAAGCCTGTTTAAATTTCCAATGTGAACCTTTTTAGGCATGTCTATCATACATAGACTGACAAAAAAGTCTCAAGAAGCCATACCCAAATAGACACAGGAAGTCTGGCATTTTGGTTGGAAGGGACCATTTTATAAATTCAATTGTCATCTCTGCGATCCTTAATCACTGCCATTGACGGCTGTTGAATTCAAATATCCATGTTAGCATGGAGGACTGGCAGTGAATGAGTTAAATATTTGTGGAAAAAAATGCCTCCTATGCCAGTTTTACATACCAAATAAAATTTCGTTGGCATGTCTATGATGAGTAGACCAACAAAAAAGTCTCAAGACGCCATGCCTGAAAAGACAGGAAATCTGCTATTTTGGTTTGAAGCAGCCATTTTAGGGTAAACTCCAAAAACAGAACTTCAAGGGATGATGTCATTGTGGAATCATTTCATTTTAGGTCAAACCTCACCCAGGACATCCAGAGAGGAACCAGGGGCTGCGAGGAGAATTCAGGAAATGGTAAGTATGGATTCACAATAGTGCAGTGTTTCCAGTCACTGTGGAAACACACTCATACGCTGCCCTATTTCATCGGCTACGCAGTGGTCCACCGGAGGCGCTCGGTGATGTCGGGTGATGACGTGCTCCTCCAGTGCGAGCTGCGCTCCAACTTGGCGATGCCACGCTGGACGTTGGACGGCAGAGATCTGCGGGGTTACGGGGTCGATTCGGGATACCGCGTGGGCACAGACGGCCTGCTCGTCATCGGGGCTCGGGGCAGGCAGAGCGGCTCGTATCGCTGCTTCGCCGTGGAGAACTCCGTCTCCGTCCTGGTTTACTTGTACACGGTAAGGGTGCACACGGATTCGTACTTTCCGGCGGAGGAGACGACGGCGCCGACTTATCCGTCCACGCTTCTCGGCACGACGGCGACAATGGACCCTTCAACGGTGGGGCGGCCCTCTCCCTCGCTCACTGCCCCGCTGCCCCCGGGGCCGGAGCTCCGTACTAACCGACACATGGAGGCCCTGTACATCTGCCTGGTTGCTGTCCTGGGCGGGCTGTGCCTGGTGTTGTCCGTGGTCTTGCTTTATGTGAGTTTCTGCACCAGGCGGGTCTCTCGGGGCCGGAAGTTCTCCCAACAGCAGGGCTTGCACGTCCTGGGGTCCTCGGAGAGGAAACGGAGCTCCCACATAGACCTTCAAACCATCTCCAACGGACGTCAGGGACGCCGCTCCATCTCGGTGCCCACATTCGGGGACTTCCTGCAGATCGTTCCCGGCGAGGTCTCTCCGACAACCAGCACCCCGCCGGCAGCCCCTCCGCTCCCCGTGCCCCCGCCGCTGCCCGACATGGACTACGCCAACGGGCTGTCGGCCACGCTGCCCAGCGTCCTGCGCAAGATGAACGGCAACAGCTACGTGCTCCTGCGGCAGGTGGACCACGACGGCGTGTCGCCGCTCTACCACTCCTTCACAGAGGAGCTCAACCGCATCCTGGAGCAGAGGAAGCACACACAGCTGGACCTCCAGCCCCACGAGAGCTCCATCTAAGCATATTAAAAAGGGGCGGAAAAAAACACAAAATCATGGGGAGAAAATCATGCAAACTCCACACAAGATGGGCCAGAGCATCGATTCAAACCCTGAACGTTAGAATTGGGAGCCAGACACGCTAACTATTAGCTGGACGTGCTAACCACTGGGTCACCGTGCTGCCCTTTAAACGAGGCACATTTTACCCAGAAATTGATCACATCAGAACATGTTTGCATTAGGGTTGGCTGATAAATTTGAGTTTATTCGGCTGGACAATTTTTTGGCTTCCATAGTTCAAATAGCGTCCCTGCTGATGTGTACTGCTTACACTAACAACATGGCTTCGAACAGAGTGGAGCTAGTTTACAAAAGCACAGTGTCAATGTTGCCAAATTAGTGACCTTTTCAACTTCTCTAGCAGCATTATTTTTTTTTAAATCAATGAACGACTTTAATTCCCGAGCTATGTGCGTCCAAGCCGCAAATATTTTCCCGAGGTTGCTTGCCTCAATTGGGAAGAGCAAGAGGGAGCTGGAAAGGGTGCGGTGTTCCTGTTCGACTACCGACACGTGGACCGACCAAGCCATATAGTTTGATGGCTCATTTTATGGTGTTAAATTCTTTAACTTTTAAAATGTTAATTTATTAGGGATTGAGTTTAAATACGTTTTGACAAAAGCAACACTTTTTTTCCCAAGAAGAAAACCTGTTTTCACAATATCTGTAAAGAAAAAAACTATTTTTTTCCTATTATTTCTGTGGAAGTTGATGCAAATTAATGCTAAAAAAAAAAAAAAAAAAAAAAAATAGCTTGAAAAAAAACCTATTTAATCTTGTTTGGTATCAGGAGAAATAAAGCCAATCCCAGAAGGGAAAACTATTTTTTTAATTTGATCATATTTTATTGATATTGATGATATTTTATGAGATTTATGAGATTATTTTAAGGCCATATATCCCAGCAGTAGGAAAAAGATGAAGAATTACAATAAACTTTTCACCCTTTCTAACCAGCCCTGTTCAAATCAGCTGCTTTTGGCGAGCTTTCCTGTCTCTTGCAAATGAACCACTACTCAACTCCACCCACATTTTTCTGCAGCGTGAACGTAGCCTCTGTTTTTCAAATGGCTCCAATAAGTTTCACTTTAGGACAAAAATAAAATACCTCAGTGTTGATATACTGGATAACACATGACAGAACTTCTTGGAGGCCATCTTGACTCTTTGAGATGCTTATCAACACTGGAAGCTTCTCCAGTTTTTCTATTCAGTGATTTTTCTCAGGATTGTCTGCGTCCGTTGTCCCGTCTTGTCACACCAGTCTACTGCTAACTCAAGCAAGGCAGCACCAATACCAGATTTTAGCCATCAAATAATTTTTTGAGGAGCCTAGTGGTGACTCTCGCCATGTGTTGTCACGTAAATTACATTGCAAAAACATTACATCACCTATGGCAAACCGGATAAACAATTTTTTTTTACCATCCTGTTTGTCACAAGACTGAAAACTTTGTTTGAAGCTATGTCTGCTTTTTCGAGGACAAGTCTGTTGATACTTGAGGGCACTTGGTGGTGATTTGCCCTTTTGTAGGTGCAATGATACCACACGAGCCAAATACTTTTGTCCATGTAGTGTAGGTTTAAAAAGCAAGCTGTAAGGACACGGTCGGATTTTGCCACTGGGAATGGACCCCACGAGGTTGTGTTGAGTGTGAGTGGCAACGCAGCTGTGCAGCTTAGCAACAGCATCTATATTTTGAGCCATGCCAGACGTCTACCATTCTGGCTCAAGCTGTGCGACGTAGGCCCAATGATGTAATTTAAACCAAAAATAAATTATATTTCTAGGCGCCATAGGGGAATTGGAAATGTGTGGGAAAGAGCCTGTTGTGGTTCAATGTCGTGTTAAGTCTTGTCATACAATGGGAAACTACAAGGACATTAATAAACAAATTGTGAAATGGTTAATGAACCTGTCAAACTAGTCACCTTTATTATGTTGTTTTGGGTCAACCTGATCATTGGTAGGCATGTCTGTCATGAGGAGATGTACAAAAACAATCTGACCAAAAAGACACAGGAAGTCTGCTATTTTGGTTAGAAGTGGCCATTTTAGGGGGAATTCAGTCATTTCCACAGGTATTATTTTTAAATTCAAATTGAATTTGGTCATTTTGAGAACTCATGCTTAGAAAACACAGGAAGTTAGCCATTTTAGTCATGTTGGTCATTTCCCGTGATCCTTCAAATTATTTTTTTCAAAATTCTGTCCCCGAAACCAATTTCATTCGGAACATAAAATTCGGTAGGCATGGCTATCATGAGTCGACCAAAAAAATATAAGAAACAATGCCCTAGAAGACAGAGGATTTGCCATTTTGTTGGCTTGTCATTTTAGAGTCATTTCCAAAGGTCTTTGAAGAACAGTAGATTGATGGGTGATGCAAAATTGCAAAACATTTGCATTTTCGTCATAGCGTAAGAGCATAGCTGCGAAGTTCGATGACTCCTTATAACAGACGAAACTGTCTGCAAAAATATGCCACGAATCAAAAAAATATAGCCGTTGAAGCCCGGTAGAATATTTTCAGAGCAGCATCAGTATGACTGATGACGTCAAGCTGTTCAAACACTCCGACATTGAACCGCCTGTGTTTGCACCACAAATATTTTGATCACAAACAAATGTGTGACACAGAAGGGCAAGCAATCGCAGAGGGAAAATACTGTACACAAAAACTTTATTTAATAGAAGCAGTTTAGAAAAGTCACACTTTGTCATCATTTCGAGGGGCGAGAGGGCGATTGGTGAAGGGATGCCACAGGCCCTGGATGCTGGGGTTGTCCGTGTGGAAGGGCTTGCGAATGCGGATCACATCAAGGCCCGACTGACTGGTTAGCTTGGCTAAAACCTCGGAGACCTGCGAGGATGTTTTGCTCGCCACAATCTCTTCCCTCACGTTGCCATTTACTGCAGAGTCAAAATAAATGTCAAAATTAAACACCACTCAGACAAAATGAAGAAACAAGTACATGCTAACAATCGTCTATATAATACATCATAATGCCATTAAATAATTCAAAAGGTAGTGACATTAAATGTATAAGCAGTCATTAATAAAATTATTTTAACAGGTTCAATGTACTTGTTTTCACTTTATATCTCACAATGTAATTCATGAATTGATCATTTACATAACTGCTTTGCAATTCAATTAATTTATGCTATTTAATTGGCTTTGTTTCATTTCGGGGTGAAAAAAATCTATAGCCTGTCACTTTTTACTGATGTAGAAACAAGTGAAAGGGCGCCCCCCTCAGGAAGCAGGAGTAATAAAAAAAACAGAAACAGAAAAGGCACAAATAACTGCTAATTCGTTGGAACTAATGAGTACCGGGAAGTAGCAAAGTGCAAATACATTGTCAATGTACTCAAGTAGATTTTTCATGTATATTTTACTCTTACCCTGCAATTTTTTCAAAAGACATCTAGAACAATATTTTTGAGTTGTGTACTCAAGTACATTTCGATATCAGTACTACTATTACTTTTACTTAAGGAGTTGAATCAGTAGTTTTCCTAGTCTTTTTCTGACACAAGTCGTACTTTTGCCACCTGTAGAACTAATGTTAAACCGCGTGTAGATGTTAAATACAGGCAAGCAGGACGACTTACAGTATTCAGCTACTATTCTGGGTTTGTGGCACGGCTGTGGGGACACGTACACGACGGTTCCAAGGTTCTTTTTGGCGTAATCCACCACTCCGTCTTCAATAAAGTCCCTGTTTGTAACCAATAATGGTGTTATGTCTGGGGTTGTGCCCATATTTTGTGTATGATGTTGTTGTTTACCTGACACCCAGCGAGCTTTGGCCCTTTTTGGAGAAGATGATGGAGATCCGCTTGAGCTGGCACACGTAACGACCTACGCCGTTTTGGAGGACGCTTTTCAGGAAGCGACTCGGTGTGCCCCTGGATGTCATTTTTAATTACTTTAATCGCTTACTTCCAGGGGGGTTGGGGGGGGGGGGCGATTCGATCGGAGGGTTAACCCACAAAAGAAAAACGAAGCCGGGTAAACAACATTGGCAGAGGACGCCACACAGTGCGTCGATTATATATCATCGGGTGAAACAAATACAAGACGTGCATGGTTCCATACTGAAAGCCCGTCTTAACGATTTAAGAGAACATAATTCACCCCTATAGTGATTTATACATTTATTAATGTTGTTATTATTCATTGCATGCTCATATTAAGCCACTGGATTGGCCAAAAGTGTACTTTAAAATGCTCTAAATTCCTAGTCAGTTCATGTTTCGTCCCGGTTTATTTTGGTCCCCATTTGGTCCGTTCATCATATATTTACGGGTAAAACAACCACAAAGAGCGGTATATCTTTTGACACTTTAATAAGCATTTCTAACAAGCTTAGTGAGGCAAAACTGTCACTGTTCTTCATTAACTGATCAATGTAATTTCATTTCATTCAAAATATAAATATAAAGCCCCGCGAAACATTGGTAGCTAAAATGTAGGATCTAAAATGTCGTATCGTTCCTTTTTGGTGCATGTTTCACACCGACCTGTTTCGGGTAACACACGTATGGGTCAGTCCACAAAGAAGGTTGAACAAACCCTGAGTATAAAACCCGAAAGTTAGAGTATCCGTGTCCTCATATCTCGAATCACCATGGCAACCCATAGGAAAAGGTCCAGTTACTTTCTCTCTTTGAATTGCAGGTGCTGATGCAGGCTTATAAAGAACATGAAACAAAATTCCGAAAAAAAAGCAACACTGCTGTGGCAACAAATTGCTGCACAAGTCAATGCGTAAATTATGAACTTGAAATGTACACTACTCAGTGTGAAATAAGGCCATGTTTTGTTGAAGACAAAGCTATCATTATGTTGTATAAATGACAACACGTGGATACACAGGTGAGTTAATTGTACGTTCTGCCATCTCATGGGAGAGCATTGAATTGTTCTGAATTAAAAAAATTTTTTTTGCTGCACAGTGGTAATGAATTACTACGGTACCCCCCTGGTGCCAAGGTATGAGAAAAATAAAATTAATTGATAATCTGTTCCCTCAATTTAGTAATCTGTACCCTCAGTTTACTAAACTGTACACTCAGTTTAGTAATCCGTACCCTCAATTTAGTACTGTGTTTAGGAAACACGCAGGCTAATTGTAGCCACTCCTGCTAGTACTGCTATATAATGATCAACCCCCTCGAACTACAGCAATATTGCCTTTCAGTTGGAAAAAATGGGATGTAGGATATATCACGAGATGACAATTTATACACAGAATTCACACGAGTAAGAATATAACATACAAATAGAATTGACTTCACTTGACAGATATACGTAGGTATACGGAGCCCCAGACATTTGCTAAACTGAGGGAACGGATTACTAAATTGAGGGTGCAGTTTACTAAATTGAGGGTACGGATTACTAAACTGAGGGTACGGTTTACTAAATTGAGGGTACGGATTACTAAATTGAGGGAACAGATTATCAATCAATTTTATTTTTCTCATACCTTGGCACCAGTGGGGATCCGTAAATTACTGATTTGACTTCCTGACTTCACAGTTTAACACACTTTTAACGTTATAACGTGATACATTTCATGTTATGACGTGATATGTTTCACGTTATATAAATTAAAGACAGCCATATAATTATATATTAGCCTATAATGCATGTAGTCTATATCCATCTATCTGTACATATGCAATATATATACTGACAGATAAAGTTGTTGTTACCCCTGTGTTAATGAAAGAAAAATAAATTGCATGATAAATTAAAATAGAAATTATATATTTCAAAATATAACAATAGTATAGCAATACAAGCATATAAAAATCATTTAATTGTGACACCAATATTGGGATAGAATTGCATCGTCGGGCAACTGCTGATCCCCCCTCCAGGTTTCCTCAGTATTTTATATGACTTGTAACATTTTTAGATTGCAACATAATTGCTTTAGACAATGCTATCAGTCTACATAATTTAAGTGTGCATATGTCAATGAATTGTGCATACATTTGTTTCTGTTTTTATAGATTGATGCCACAGTCGTTGCCTTCATAGATGACAACAATCTGCCTGGCTACATCCCAACATATGGAGAACGCATAGCAGCAAGACGCTTCTGTTTGGAAAACAAAGATGCAAATAAAGGAACAAGAGAATCCCCCCAAAAATGTCAGTGCTTAAAAAACTAAAGAAAAAGATGGGTGTTGGGAATGAGGATAATGAAAGTGATCATGAGGAGACTCCAACTGCAAAAGTGGAAAAGAACCTACACAAAAAACAAATGGGCTGAAAAGCTGACCAAAAAGTTGAGTTGGGGTGGCTTCATGAAGGTAAACAAATAAGGAAACGCAAAGGAGGCGGAACGAGGGCACGTGATGCGTCCAAAAAAGGTGACATAATACAGTATGCTAAAGACATTTTCTTTCCAAATGGAAAAAGTAGATTTGGAAGATGTGAAGCATTCAGTTGTGACATATTAGACTATCAAGAGGAAGCTGTACTTGATGAAGATATCACAATTGGAGACCTCTACAAAGTGCTCAGAATGGGAGTGTTAAGATCTTACCTTTGCACTAATAGACAGATAGACTCTGTTGCGGAAAGCTCTGATGCAAATATTGATGAACAGCTGAGAGCCGCACATGAAGATGATCTTCAAACCATCGTCATTCAGTTGGCTGATTTGAAGGAGTTTGATGGAGATGTAAATTCTGACACATCTGAGGTGATGATCGGGCCTTTCCTTGGAGAACCCATGGGAAGTCAGCTGGATGACACTTTGATACATCAACCCATCCTGCAGTTTAAAGTCGATGAGCTGGCCATCCCATCACTCACTCTTACCGCATTAAGCACAGCAACATTCAACACTCCAGACACAGCATATACAGGTGATCAAGCAAGTGATTCTACAGCTCCATATGATCTTGAATGTGTCATCACTATAAAACTTCACAGAGTCCATCTTCTGGTGGAGATGATTAGCCAGTTTAAGGAGTGCAGCACTGCTCAAACACCACTTAAAATACACTTACATCGATGAAAAAGGAGCTGATGCAGATGGTGTTTCAAGGGATGTCTATGCTGCATTTTGGACAGAGTTTATGGACCACACAGCTGAGGGGAGGACGTTAGAGTTCCATCACTGACTCCGAGATGGCAGGAAGAAGAGTGGAAATCCATTGGCCGAATTCCCCTGAAAGGATATGAAGACCATGGATACTTTCCTTGTCGCCTTGCCCCTGTTTTCACGGTGGCACTTATTTTTTGGTGTGAATAGAGTGTCACAAATGTACTTTGTGTGAAACCTGAGCCTCTTTAGTTGAACACAAAGCTACTATTCTGTTGTAGAATGGCAACAGGATACACAGGGTGATTGTACATTCTGCCACCATTGAACTGTTTGGCCTGTCACTATACATCACTGGCATGATCAGATGAACGGATACATTATGGTTTGTAGTAAATAAATAATTTAGAATAGAAATGTGCAAAAAAAAATTTTATATATATATTTTTTTTGTGACAGAACAACAAAGTGCAACAGCAAACCTAATCGCTTAGATGTATAAAAATAACTTAAATTGTATAAAATAGAGTATTCAATAAAATAATAAATACAATGAAAATACTGAAATAATTATGTAACTGAATTGAGGTAACATGAACCAAGGTAGCAAAAATTGTATCACAAACAAATACAATGTTGAACAATTAAGTATGTGAAATGTGCAGAAGCTTTAGTAAATACAATAAAAACAAATTACCTTCCTCCACACAATATTATATATATTATTCATAGGTGTCTTATGCTTCTTTAAGAACGAAACAAAAATTTGAAAAAAAAAAACCACACAAAGTGGGGTGCCATCGGGGTGGCTGAATTTCAGTTTTCTGACCACCACCTAGCTCCGCCCCTGGTGACATAGTGGTTGGGAATCGTTGGTGTTCATAGTCATGTTTAAGATGGTCGTGAATATACAGTACCTGGTCATTGATACTGTGAAATAGTTTTTGGTTAATATAGTCCCATTCATTTTTTACAGGAGTAGTGATGGGTATGTGTGTCCCGTCCACACATCCTATCACATTTGGAAGCCCTGCAAAAATGACATCTAATTAGTCCGAATCCAGTCTGAGCAGCAGTTTCAATCATAATTTTATATAACATGGAATAGATTTGGACATCAATCACCTGCGATGCTGTGAAATTCTTCTTGGATGAGTTTTACAGGTTTGAGTCCAAGGAAGACCACCGTGACATTTAACAGGCGCTTAAGGGCTGTTCATCTGGGAAAGCCATCACCTCCAACCGTGGTTGGCAAAGTCTCTGTCGACTGAAGGCATATCGAATAATTTGTGCCTCAATGTCGATTGGATTAGGGAGAAAGGACAAGCCATGCTTTGCTTCAGGTGGGAGGAGGTAGGTAGAAACTCGTTTTTTTTTCTGTAGAAATCCCACCAGCGGAGCAGGTTCTATACACCTTGGCGTCTGACTCTGGAATCGAACGGATAAAAAGGGTTTTCTCATCGAAGATTCTTTATAATATGATTCATGCGGCGATTATTATTACTCTGCTATTTGTTGGACGTTTTGTATACAGTAGTATTTGCTATGATTGTTTTGGTTAACACACCGTCTGTTAATCGTGTATTTCTGGGTGAAACGACGACAAAACATACTTATATCTTTTCACAATTTAAGTATTTTAACTACTTTAGTAAGCATTAATAACCATTAACATCATTTATAAAAGTATTAATGAAGTAATTCGATTTTACGATATTAATATAACGCCCTGCGAATAGCTAAAATTTCGACTCTATAATGTCAAACGTTCCTACGTTGTGAATGTTTTGCACGGGTTTGTTTTGGTCCAACAGAGTCCGTCAATCATATACTTCTGGGTGAAACAACTACAAAGAAGTTATTGCCTTTTCACACTGGAAGCAGTTTTAACGGTTTCATTGTGCATTTAGATTCACTGTGACTCTTTATGAAGGTATTAAAGTTGTTTTATTTTCATTTGAAAATACTGATATAAAGCCATGTGGAAACTGAAATGTAGAATTTGAAATTCGGTGCATTCTGCTTTGGTGTACGTTTCACACGGACATGTTGTGGACAAACACCTAAAAGCCCGGGTTCCAGCTTTCGCATGGAGGACAAGATGAGGACGCAGGCGGGCAACTGAACGCGTAAGAAGATCAAGTTTTGATAATAATGTGGAGTTAATTATGTTTTTAATAAAAGTCGCTGTCATACTAATTAGCAAGTTCCTCATCTCTAACATTTCAACTTCAAACTGTTCAGTTCATTCATTCAGTACATATGAGGAACCACTTGTCACGTTCCCCAAATTTCCCACATATTTCAGTACAGTGCACCCCTGCTATTTATGGGTAGAGGGACCAAGGTCTGACGAAAGTAGTCAAAATCTGCAAACACACAGCCCCTAAAAGGGGTTCTTATTGCGTGTAGAGGCCACAAGGTGGCGGCAAAAACTGAGGACTCGATCTCAACCTGTACTGAGTCGTGAACCCATGTGACATAAACGACTCTATGCAGTGAATTATCCAACAGAAACCATCTTTACATGAGGCCCTTCAATAGTATTAGCTAGCATAATGGCCTAAATAACATGGTATCACAAACTGAAGTGACATCACACATACTATCCCTTTACACAACTGCTACTAAATCATTAAAATGACCTTTTGGCATGTACACACAGTAATATTAATATTAATATTAGGAAATACAAATACAGTACACTGTAACAGTTGAGTGGCATTATTAGTAGCTGCATCAGGAGGGAAGCAAAAACATTCACTTTTGAGACGATGCGTTCAATGACCGGCAGCAAAACAAGACATTTCATAAGCAGACGGGAAAACACAGTCAACGAATTAAACACCAAGATTCCACTAGATGGCACTACAGTAATAATTAAGACAACAGCAATGGAGGAGATTTGAATAATGATTAGAAATTGCATTTTCTTGTGGCAGCTGTTATCTCTCAATGTGTTTCACAGGCTAACACTTTGTCAAATGTGGAGGAGATTGCTTCTGAGGGGTCTCGCTCAGGAAAGGGCCCTGAGGTTTCACTCCCCAAGACACTTTCCATCCCCTTTCGTGGGCCCCCTGTCTCATAACAGAGCTCCTGGGGCTTTGTGGGCTTTCAAGCTGCGGGACACGGGCTCCTTCGGGTCCCGGGGGTACAAAAAAGATGCCAAATCCACGGTGGACTTCCCCGCCAGTGCTGTCACGGTTGCCGACATTAAACAGTACCTACGCTCCAAGGACGTTCCCTTCCATGACGGCTTCAGCTGCCTGCACGTACCCAGCATCTTCGTGGAGGCCGCCTCCAGGGCCGAACGCTTCTCCTTGTTTGTGGACAAGACCACGGGGCAGTTCTTGTGCATGGACACCCAGGTGCAAGGGAGCTGGGAGGACCTCCAGGACTGCCTGGAGGTGATGCAGGCGGAGGAGCGGGATTCCCTCAGCCCGCAAGTGCTGCTGGGATATCCGGAGAGTGCAGAGGAGCAGGAGCAGAGCGAAAGGGACGCGAGGGAGGTGAGGAGCATCTGGTCCGCCTCAGTGCCCTTCTCGGAGCTGACTGAGGACGAGGCGCAGCTCATCAAAACTATGTTCCAGGTAGGACTGGGCGAAATGCCCTAAGAATAAAATCTCCCAATTTCCAAATTCTGCCGGCACGTTGGACGACTGGTTCGCACATCTGCCTCACAGTTCTGGGGCCCGGGGTGGGTTTTCTCCGGGCGTTCCGGTTTCTTCCCACATCCCAAAAACATGCGTGGTAGGTTGATTGAAGACTCTAAATTGCCCGTAGGTGTAAATGTGAGTGCAAATGGTTCCTTGTTTCGATGTGTCCTGCGATTGGCTGGCTACCAGTTCAGGGTGTACCCCGCCTCCCGCCCCAAGATAGCTGGGATAGGCTCCAGCAGCCAGCGACCCTAGTGAGGATAAGCGGTAAAGAAAATGGATGGATGCATGGAATTTCCAAATTCTGCATCAACCTATTTTTGAAGTCGATTTAGCCCCCTGCCAAGTCCCCAGCCCTAGTTGAGTCCATGGGGCGCATGCAGCGGACACATTGCAAAAAAACAAATGACACCGGCCCTGGTGTTAAAATGCTTTTTTAATATTTTTCCTTTTAATTAATAGCTAAACCCCAGGGCAGGAAACACTTGTCATAATAAACACTTTTAGACTTTTTCAAGATTATTATTTATTTAAATAAAATAAAAAGTACCATATTTTCACGACCATAAGGCGCACCGTATTAAAAGGTGCAGTCTCAGTTACGGGGTCTATTTCTGTATTTAACACACACATAAGGCGCACCGTATTATTGGGCGCAGGCATGGTAAAACATGCGCTAGCTTAAAACATACGGTAGCATGCATGCATGCTAAAACAATTTTTTAAAAAGGCAGCGGGAGCAAAACTGAGTTCGGTTGTACTTTATTGAAGTATTTAATAATGTTATGTTTTGATCAATCCTCATCCACAAATCCATCAAAGTCCTCATGTTCTGTATCCGAAATGAACAGCTGGGCAAGTTCTCCATCAAACACGCCAGGTTCCCTCTCGTCATTGTCGGAGTCAGTCTCGTTGCCGCGCGGCTCCTCAGAAACGATGCCGGCTTTTACGAAAGCTCGAACAACAGTGCAAGCAGACGCGTTAGCCCAAGCATCCACAATCCATTCCCAAATTGTGGCGTAACTCGCCCGGCGCTGCCTCCTAGTCTTAGTAAAGCTGTGTTCGCCATCTGTCATCCATGGCTCCCACGCCGCTCGCAACTTCACTTTGAACGGCCGATGTCCAGCGGTTGGAGTTCCTTTGTCAAGGCTCCCGGAATGATGGAAAGCTCCGAGTTGTTGCACTCAGTCGAATGGTGACTGTAGAGACGCTTCTCCCGGCTGTTCTTTGCTCATTAATCCATTGCTCGATTTGATCTTCCAACTCAGGCCACCTCGCCTTGTTTCCGCGGAAACTCAGCTTCGTCTTCTTGACTTGGCGAAGTTCGTTTTCCTGTTTCCTCCACTTGCAAACCATGGATTCGTTGATCTTGAATTCTCTCGCGGCTGCTCGATTCCCATGTTCCTCCGCGTAACTGGTAGCTTGCAGTTTGAACTGTGCTTCGTCAGCGTGTCTCTTCGTAGGTGCCGTTTTCGGGGGTCCTTAGCCAAACCGATGTTGTTTTTCACAATGCACATACCGGCACTATATACCTACTGGGGGCATGCCTTTAGCGTTCTCTTTCACGCGCACCCTTCCCCCTTTAACGTCCGCATGCTGTCCAAAGTCACGTCCGCCTTTCCTCTATACAAGGAGCGTGTCGGCAGGAAATGCTCCCAGTCTGTCAAGCGGAGCACTCATCAAAGTCACACAACAACATTTAAAGATTTGGGAACTCGGTGCACACATAAGGCACGCCGCATTATAAGGCGCCCTGTCCATTTTTGAGAAAATGTAAGACTTTTAAGTGTGCCTTATGGTCGTGAAAATACGGTATACATATATAAGAAAATAATATTATTATATATGTATATCATTAGTTTTCAAATTACGGGTCCTGACTGTTGTTTCTGCCTATGCACCAAACAGCAGTTCAGAGTACCCACCCTTTTTGGAGTCCTTGGAGGGGGTGCTGGAGAGCGCTCCCGCTGGGGACTCCATCGTTCTGCTGGGGGACTTCAATGCTCACGTGGGCAAGGACAGTGAGACATGGAAGGGCGTGATTGGGAGGAACGACCCCCCCCCCCCCATTCCCGATCAGAACCCGAGCAGTGTTCTGTTATTGGACTTCTGTGCTCATCACGGATTGTCCATAACGAACACCATGTTCAAGCATAAGGGTGTCCACACGTGCACTTGGCACCAGGACACCCTAAGCCGCAGTCGATGATCTACTTTGTGGTCGTGTCATCGGATTTCCGGCCGCATGTCTTGGACACTCGGGTGAAGAGAGGGGCGGAGCTGTCAACCGATCACCACCCAGTGGTGAGTTGGCTCCGATGGTAGGGGAAGATGCCGGTCCGACGTGGCAGGCCCAAACGTATTGTGAGGGGGAAGTCTGGCGGAATCCCCTGTCAGAAGGAGTTTCTTCGCACGGACATCGGGGACGGTGCCTCTGGATTGGCAGACTGGGGTGGGGGTACCCCTTTTTAGGAAGGTGTGTTCCAACGACAGGGGGATCACACTCTTCAGCCTCCCTGGTAAATGTCTATTCAGGGGTGCTGGAGAGGAGGGTCCGTCAGGAAGTTGAATCTCAGATCCTGGAGGAGCAGTGTGGTTTTCGTCCTGGCTGTGGAACAGTGGACCAGCTCTACACCCTCGGCAGCGTCCTCGAGGGTGCATGGGAGTTTGCCCAACCAGTCTATATGTGTTTTGTGGATTTGGAGAAGGCGTTCGACCGTGTCCCTCGGGGGTTCCTGTGGGGGGTGCTTTGGGAGAATGGGGTACCGAACCCCCTGATATTAGGGCTGTTCGGTCGCTGTACGACCGTAGTCAGACTTTGGTCCGCATATCCGGCAGTAAGTCGGACTCGTTTCCGGTGAGGGTTGGACTCCGCCAAGGCTGCCCTTTGTCACCGATTCTTTTCATAAGTCTTATGGACAGAATTTCAAGGCGCAGCCGAGGCATATAGGGGTTCCGGTTTGGTGGCCTCAGTATTGCATCTCTGCTTTTTGCAGATGATGTGGTTCTGTTGGCTTCATCAAACTGTGATCTCCAACTCTCACTGGAGCAGTTCGCAAGCAGAGTGTGAAGCGGCTGGCATGAGAATCAGCACCTCCGGTGAGGTGTTCCGGGCACGTCCCGAGACCCCGGGGACGACCCAGGACACGCTGGAGAACAACTTAACAACATAAAACGCTTTATAAAGTATTTCAGGCATTCTTTTTTACAGTAGTAGAATGCATGTTGACATAATACAATACAAAAGTAAAACATTTGTTCCCCATCGGTGCACAGTGACATTACAATAGTGTAAATAAAGAGCCCCATTGAAAGCATGCAACAATAATAGACATTTTTTTATTTTATTTTGCAGATCACAAAGATCTCCAACGCAACGCTGAAGAAGTTCGACGTGAGGCTCTTCAAGCCCACCAAGAGTCTGGTTTTCCCCTGGTTGGGCGGTCCCGACTCCTCTTTGAAGGGACTGAAGCTCCTCTCAGCGCAAAGCACCGCCGACGGTGCCGTTAGTTACAACGAGGCGACAGTCCCCAAGTGCGGCTCCTACAACAACCTCTTCGGCCTCCCTCTGCTGAGCCGCATAGACGCCGACGTGGTCCTTACGAGCCGTGAGCTAGACACGCTGGCCGTGAGCCAGGCCACGGGGCTGGCCAGCGTGACCCTCCCGCGGGGCGTGGGCTGCCTGCCGCCCGCCCTACTTCCCTACCTGGAGCACTTCAAGCGCGTCACGCTGTGGCTGGGCGCCGACATGCGCTCCTGGGAGGCGTCCAAGATCTTCTCGCGCAAACTGGGCCTGCGCCGCTGCCGGCTGGTGCGACCTGGGGAGTACCGCCCGAGTCCCGGGGAGGCCCTGGCGCAGGGCAAGAGCCTGAGCCGCGTCGTGGCTGACGCCATCCCCGCTGCGCACAAGTCCATCGTGTCCTTCAAGCAGCTCCGCGAGGATGTGTACGGGGAGATGGTGAACACGGAGGAGGTGGCCGGCGTCAAGTGGGCCCGCTTTCCAGAGCTCAACAGGATCCTGAAGGGACACCGCAAGGGAGAGCTCACTGTTTTCACTGGTGAGAAGTTAATCCATTGTGTGTGTGATGGGTACACTTTGCCTGCTGTTATAGACATACATGTTCCCCCCTCAAAAAACCCATTTATTTGTTAGTTAAAAGGAAAAAAAACAGCCAATCCAAAACAAATGGTGATGACAAGTTATTGTAGAGATGCTTGTCAACATCCTGACTACTGTCGAGATAACCTTTAGCAACCCCCCATTCCCCCCAAATACAGTAGCCAGTGCATCAGAAACTCTATCCAAATGCGTCCTAACTATGTGAACATTCCGTGCGTCGTGTCTCGATGTTGGGCAGGTCCCACCGGAAGCGGGAAGACCACCTTCATCAGCGAGCTGGCCCTGGACCTTTGCACGCAGGGCGTCAACACGCTGTGGGGTAGCTTCGAAATCAACAACGTGCGTCTGGCCAAGATCATGCTGACGCAGTTCGCTATGCAGCGGCTGGAGGAGAACCTGGAGCAGTATGACTTCTGGGCGGACAAGTTCGAGGAGCTGCCGCTTTACTTCATGACCTTCCACGGCCAGCAGAATATCAAGTCGGTACTGGACACCATGCAGCACGCCGTCTACCTCTACGACATCAACCACGTGGTCATCGACAACCTGCAGTTCATGATGGGACAGGAGAACCTCTCGGTCGACAAGTGAGCGAGCGTTTCCACAGCGTTCAGGGAGTGAAGCAGCATGTGGCTCACCACCTGTACCTAAAACTTCCAGGTTCGCCGTCCAGGACCACATCATAGGCGCGTTCAGGAAGTTTGCCACCAACTCCAGCTGCCACGTCACGCTCATCATTCACCCCAGGAAGGAGGAAGACGACCGAGAGCTGCAGACGGCCTCCATATTTGGCTCGGCAAAGGTGCGAGCCGGCTTTTCTTTCTTTCTCCCCCCCCCCTTGCTAGTGTGTCATTTTAGATGGTACGGGCAGAGAGAAAAAGCAATAACAACACCTGCTACTAGGTAATTGGATAAGTTATCTATAGAGACCAGAGAGACAAAAATAATACCATGTAGGTCATTTGAAAGTTGACAGAGAGAAGAGAGACAACAAAAAGCAAGAACAAACAACAAAAATAACAATAACACCTTCTGGTACTTGGTTTGAGAGGAGGTAAAGAGAAAAAAGGAGAGTCGTAAAAAAACGAGCAAACAACATAAATGAAAAATTTGCAATAACACCTGCTCATATGGGGATTTTAGCGGGGACAGACAGAGAGAAGAAAGAACAAAAGACCGCATTAACAATAAAAACAGCTGAAAGTAGGTCATTTAAGAGGGGACAGAGAGAAAAGAGACAACATAAAACATTAACCAAAGACAAACAATAGCAATAACACCATCTCATGCTTAGTTTGAGAGGGGGCAGACAGAGAGAAAAGTGAGAAAACTGATAACAATAATACCAGTTATGTATTTTAAGACAGCAATAACAAAAAAAACAACACTATCAATGAAAACAGATGTTAGGAAGTGATTTGACTTTTGTGATGGCGACAGGCCAGCCAAGAGGCGGACAACGTGCTCATCCTGCAGGAGAAGAAGTTGGTGACGTGCCCGGGTCGCCGCTCGCTGCAGGTGACCAAGAACCGCTTCGACGGGGACGTGGGGGTCTTCCCGCTCGACTTCATCAAGGCCTCGCTCACCTTCTCGACGCTCGTCAAGGGCAAACACAAGCTGAGGAAGGTCGCCGCCAAGCCCGAGGACAACGAGGGAGACGAGGCGCCGCCCAAGAAGGACGCCGTCAAACGGGAGAAGGCGGACAAACAGCAAGGCAAAACGCCAAAATCCACACGAGCTGCTAAAGATTCCGCATCGGGAGGTGAATGAATACTCTATGTCATTGGAATATTTCCTCTTTTATTACCTCTGAAACCTGCTTTTCTTACAAGTACTTATTTACAGTATTACGATCACAATGTGACTACTACTACTGCGACATTTTATACACTTACATCACCTGCACATATTTTTAATAAAACATTTCATATTGAGACTGCCCTACTGTTTTTTAATGTGTATGGTCCTTCATTTTCTCAGTTTTTGAGAGTTTTTTTCAACACCCACACTTTTCCAGAAAATTGCATTACATTTACATTACATGACAAATGAGACCCATTTGAGATGTTTGCAGATCCGTGCTCTAATTGTTGTTCAACAGACTTAAAAACGACATGTCCCCTAACAGCTGGGCTGGACTGATTTGAAAATGTGATGGAGTCATGCACGCCTGGCTCGACGACAGCTGACGCCCATTTCAAATTCTCACTTCCTTCACAGGAAAAGATAAGATCACCAGCATGTAATTTACATGCATTTTCAGTCTTTAAATGGCTTCAGATGGAAGTAATATAAGACGTAAAATAGGTATGGTCATCTTGATCCACATTCAGGGAATTGCACTCTCAAATTACCTAGCAGGGCCTGTTTTGTGGGTGAAATGAGCTGCAGAATTGTTGACCAATTACAGTGCAGCCATTATGTGCATCCGGCATGCTTTGGAATGACACGAGCACGCGCACGCACGGGCCGGGCGTCTGGAGCCGAGCGGCCAGGGGGACTAAGTGGCTTCATAAACTGGACAGGCATGTTTGCCTAGCTACATGCTGGAGCACCACATCCACTGAAGCAAATTGAGGTCAGGTTGGGTGGGTAAAAATATAGGTCACCTCAACATGTGAGTGTTCCAGCCAAGTCTTTGATTTGCAAGAAACTTGTATTTTTGACATGGAATGTAAGGTTAGGGTTAGTATAACACATTATCTTTGTTCGAGTGCAGCACAAGGCTTCGCCGAGGGGGTTAGTCAGGCGTGACCTCCTTTCGGCATATTTAGAATGTGGACCAAAGAAAAGCTTTGTTCTGGAAACAGCCTGGAAGTCCAAAGCTCTTCTCGAGCGCAGGTAATGCTTGTAATGACAAGGTGTTCAAAATAAAAGCAGAAGCTAAAACGGAACGGGGTGGGGGATGTGCACGTATGTAGTATTTTATATAGACGGAGTACTATTTGTATGCCACTGGGGAAAAGTGTGGGTCTTGAACCCTTTTGGCTGGAAAAGTGTGGGTGTTGAAACTTTTCACTGGGAAAAGTGTTGGTGTTAAACCATTTCACCTGAAAAGGTGTGACCATTGAACCCTTTCACTGGGAAAAGTGTGGATGTTTGAACACCCACACTTTTCCTGGTGAAAGCTGCAACACCTCTGGGAAATTGTGGGCCTTGAACCCTGACAGGAGTAAAAGAGAGTGTTGAACCTTTACATCAGAACAAGTGTGGGTGTGGGGTGGGGCGGGGTGGGTGCTGGGAAAACGGGGGAGATTGTAACCTTTTTACTGGGAAGAGTGTGGGTGTTGAACCTTTTTCACCAGGAAAAATGTTGGTATTGAAACTCCCGCATTCCCCACAACTGTGACACCTCTGCAGAAAAGTGTGTGTGCTAAACGCTTTTGTCTGGAAAAGTGTGCATTCACACCTAAACCTTTCCTTGGGAAAAGTGTGGGTGTTAAACCATTTCACTTGAATAGAAGTGTGGGTGTAGAAACACTCACATGCCCCATGGGTGCACTGCACTTTTTGTATGAGGAGAAGGCCTTATCCCTGTAGGTTTATTATAAACTATCCATCCATTTCCTGCAGCGCTTCTCCTCATTAGGGTCATCATGGGTGAGCTGGAGTCAGCTGACTTTGGGCAAGAGGCAGTGTACACCGTGGACAGGTCGCAGGACAGTTACCGTGATGCCATTAAAAAGTACAATTACTGTGATGTCATGTCGTTGAAAAAAGAAACCTGTTTTGTTGTGGTGACATCCGGATATAGCTGTCTTTATTTTGCAAGGGGCGACCGGAAGCGTGTTCCTTAGCTTCTCGCTAGCTTAACTGCAGCTAGTCTCAGCACACATCAACAAACTCTCAGTACTGTCTGTGTACGGCGTCGAATAAGGAGGTGTCTCCCACGTAAACATTTTCAAAAGTCTCAAGTTCGCCGATTAAGGCTTTTTTAAATCAGAAGAAGAAACGAGAGCTAAACCTGGATTTTCGAGAGAACAGCAGCTGCCCCAGACACTTAACCGTCGTCCATGGTTGGTGAGACACTTTTTTTTTTTTTTTTTTTTTTTTAAATCTTTCATGTATCGAGAATATTTTCTTGTTTTTGAGCTGTTAAAAGTACGGAATGTGTCGTCTAAAGCCGACAGTGAAGGAGTCGCGTCTACTTTGCCACTAGTCGTCAAGGTGTGTGTGGGTCAATGTTCCTAAGTTCACGAGCTCACGTGACAGAAGTGGGGTACTATACACGCAAAACGTTTTTGGTTTGTTTGTCTTAAAACATCTTAACCGATATTTATAATGTGTGAGACCGCACACGAAACAATTTGCTTACTGGGCTTTAATGTGTACATAGCAGGAGATAACCAACACACCTGAAGATGTATGTCGTAGTACCAGGACTGACCTGTGAGAGGCAGTGTGGTGCCACAAGGCATAAAGAAAATATTAAGAGAAAAGGGTGGTCGTAGAAGAAGTTAGACTGAGTTGTTAAGTTTATCCACTAACTAGGTTACATTGCACGAGTTGAGCGATCCCATACTTGGGCTCCGCGATATGGCCTTAAAAAAAAATCTAGAATATTGTTCACAAAAATATGATTTTCGATGCCAATGTTCAGTGCGATTGACTGCGATTGCCTTCCACTGGGCTACTTTTTTGTCCTTCAGTAAACAATGTCAAAATGATTGCGCTCATGTTGTCTGAAATCGTCCGCCAGTTGCTTTTTTGAAAAATAGTCATTGGAGGGGTCAGAAAAGTCACTAACCTGGCAACACTGACTGTGCTTTTTGTAAACCAGCTCCTCTCTTTTCGCAGCCATGTTGTTAGTGCAAGTGGTGAAAGTGAAAAAAATCTTCCTGAGCAATAGAAATTCCAATTAATTGATAAAATTGATTAATCGCCCGGCCGTATTCCACAAATAAGGATTTGTAAATATTGAACAGGTTTAACTGATTCGACCGTCAGCTTCAACTGTTTTTCCAGCTGATTAGGGAGGGAAAAACACTCTTCACACGCCACAGGATAATCACTCAGGTTGATCTTTGAAAGACACCCAATGCGCAGGCCTATGGTAACTTTGATCACAAAGGAGTGAAAAATCTGAAAATTGGCCCGATTGTCTATATTTGTGTGTGCCACTTTAGTGAAGAATATGAGAAGAGGTAAAAAAAAAATCATTTGTATGCTTTCATTCTTTGCTTGTGTATGCGAGACAGGTTGAGTGAGTTTGGCAATCTCGTCAAACGTTTCCTGCTCAGACTTGAAACAAACTAAAGAGCCCGTTTCATCTTTATCACCCTGAGCTACAAGACTGAGTGGTTGACAATTCATGAGCTTCAAATGTGTTCATTTTCACTCGGACAAGACCATCCAAAAAACAAGAGTTCAAAGGGGGGGAGATATGATGTAAAACAGTGGTGGGCAAAGTTTCAGGCCATGGTCATTTGTAGATAATGAATACATATTAATCAACCAATTTTAGGAGAAAAAACACCTAAATTAAAGTTGGATTTAAAAAACAAAGCATGCCATATCTTTGCCCGTACTTGGCATCAATTAGAGATATGATCACATCCAGTCTTTATTTTACCAAGCAGATACTAACGTAAATAGACTTTGGCTAAATGAATAAGGAATAATGACTGGCAAGGAGTAGTTTTACTTTATTTAATTTTCCTTTTATTGACAGTGGTTATCTTGGTTTTGTACTTGTATGACTTATCAAACTTTGCCTGTACAGTTCATAAATGTGTTATGACTGTGAGAGTTTAACCGGGGACAAGTTGAATCTCCCTTATTTCCTATGGGAAAATGTGTTGAAATGAGAACAACTTCAACCAGCACTCTTAACGACAATCCTCGTTTTTTTTTGTTTTTTTTTGTGTCCGTCCCAGATTTTCAGGTGCACCATATGCCATGTCATTAATGTGCAGATTTCTTTCATCTCCTTTTGACTTTTGGCCTACTTTCTTTGCAAGTGGACCAAAACTGCACCCAGCGTCACCTCGCTCGATACTTAATCAAGATGAAGCAGAAGAGACCAACAAGTCTGGAGAAGTCATTTGTGCAAAGACACAGGAAGTCTTCCAATTTGTTTTGAAGTGGACCTTGTAAGGGTCATTCAATGACAAACTGGTCCATGTAATATTGTCCGATTGCTACCAAATTTGAACCTTGTACACTACAATTTTTAAATTAAAACAAAAACAAAAAGCACCCAATGCCAGTTTAACTGAGCAACATGAAATTCGGTAGACGTCTGACGAGTAGACGCACGAAAAAAGTCTCAAGAATGCTGCAAAAGACACAGAAAGTCTTACATTTCGGTTTAAAATGGCCATTTAGGGGTCGATTTAGTCCTTTCAGGAGTCTTTCAAAGATGAACTCGTCCTGGACTTTTTGTCCTATTGCTACCAAACTCGAAGCACATACAGTGTACTAGAGAGATGGGCGACGCCATGCCATTGCTGCCATGCCAACAATTGGCATGGCAGCAAATTTAGATGACTTGCCATAAATGAGACTTCTGTAATAGGTTACTATCGTTCACCAAATGTCAAATGGGCTCCCGCTGGCATAAATGGCGGTAGATGTTTCTTCCGCCTCGAATGTTGTTGTCGGGGTACAGACTTGGATTTGGTGGAAGTGGGGCGACCGGTCCCTGAGGTTGCTTGTGTGTTATTTTTAAATACATTTCTCCTCATGCCGCATGTGATTTTTTTTTGGCCTGATTATTCTCCAGCCGAGAGGCCACCAACTGGTCAACACACATAGTCGGCGGCGAGAGGTGAGCTGAGGATGTTGCGGGTGCAGATGCTTGGCCGGTGGCGAGAGGCCTGCTGGAGCAGGGTGGCCGCGTCATTGTGTTACATAAGGGCTTACGCTGCCTGGAGGTGGAGGCGTTGGGCCTGCCTACATGCTGGAGGGGGAGATGTGCAGTCCGTTCATGTGGATGTTTACCTCTGCCAAGCATGGGAAAATTGTTTTCTATTGTTGTGTGATCAGATTTTTATGGTGCGTGCTAGCCATTGTTCCGAGGATGGGCATATCAATTGTTGGTTCCAAATTTTTTGGGGGTAAAATAAATGAATAACGTGATTGAAATGTACAAATGGCACCAAATTAAAATATGAAATAGTGGTATTAAACCTACTTTTTTATTACAAAAAATACCAAAATTAAATAAAGCTCCTTGGAATTTGATTTCTGTCAAACCAAGATATTTATTGATTCTAATATTTTTTTTCTATTTCGTTAACGAATAATATCAATAGTAATGGACTTTATTAATAATAATTCTATATTCCCCTAAGTCAATTAAAATAATTGAATTTCTCAGCGAAAGTCCCTTAATAATAATAATAATGAATAATTTATAGAACAATACAAATGTTGTTAAATAAAGAACTTAATTCCGGCATGATAATGCTCCATAGATGACATCATAAATGTTCGGTATAATCATAGAAAATGCCATTAAACATGTTACCATGAATGTTACCGACCACTGTTCAACTTCGCAACCATGCTTTTCTCTTTACAAGAAAGTGGCAATGGGTTAAATCGTTGACGCTTGTCCAAATTGAATTCCGGACAGGACGGGTTTAGAGGAGATTGTTTTGAGATTAAACCGTTATCTGGCCCCTCCCTGCTGGCATCTGTCATTAATCACCAGCAGATCTGAGCAGATTTTGGCAGCCTATGAATGCGCTCTCTCAAGGTACTCGCCATTGATAGGGAAGTACACTTTCTGAGTGGGAGCATACACACACATTACAGTAGGTAAAACAGTAAGTCACATAACTGGCAATTCATGGGAACGGCTGTTATGATAAGAGGGGTCTGTTAATGTTCATCCTTCCCTGCCTCTAGGTCCCACAACAGGTACACTTGCACAAGTTCCATTTTCTGTTACGTGTCAAATGTTTTCCTCACTTGTAGCCTTCTATCCATAATGGCATCATGAGAAACAAAAACATAAAAAGCCAAAGAAAAAGCTAATCACACTAGCTGACATCACTCCAATTTTCGTTTTGATTTTTGAAGCAGAATTTTCTGTAAAATATTGGTTGAACTCCAACTCACACTGTAAGTGTAATAGTCAAATCTGAGCTGTCTGGATGGTTGATGAACTCATTGTAGTGCGCTTGTAATTTAACGGCGCAGCACTTTTAATTGCTGGCCTCATTTGTTGCAACGCGTAACGTTAGCAAACAGCCCCCGAGCCAACTGACGGGCGTATGGGTGTGAACCCGTGACTGCTTGTATCCGTCAATGCCTCGCAGGTCTCAAGGATGCGGCCCGAGGAGTCAAGATACAAAGCCAAGCGCTAATCTAACCCGAGGAACCGGATTGAAGACGTTCGATTGACATCATGTGGGATGTATGCGCTTCCCCCCTTTTTTTTTTTTTTTTTTTTTTGGGTAGAAGTTGGGTAGAAATGTCTGTTGTGGGGACACCCTCAAAAAAGTCATGTCTCAAAACCCAAAGAAAGTCTTCCCTTTGGCTTTGAAGCAATGTGGCACCATCTAAAGGTCTTTCAAATCCAAACCATCTATGTGTACTAGGCAGAAGGGCAATGCTTATTTGCAAGCCATTGTAGTTTTCATAAATGCGTGTGGGTCTAGCATGGCGGCAAAGTTTGATAGGACACCATAAAACCCAAACCTCCCAATAACTTGGCCCCACAATATCAGATCTTGACCAAACGTTGAGTGTATGAGTGTTTTGTGAAGACTGTTTGTCTTTGGTTTGCACAAAAACACATGGCAAGATTGGAGCATGACGGTGTCTTTATACTGTATTCCTCCTCGCTCTTCACTCTTGTTGACTCGGAAAATCCCCTCAGTCGTGTCAGCTCGGCCACCATGACTCAGATTTTCCCTCGTTTTTCCTCCCTCTACGCACTTGAATGTTTATGAGCGTGACTGCTCGGCTTCTACTGACACAACAACGTGTGTTTTCTTCTTTCTCCTCTCGCTGGTCGACAGAAGGAGAAGATCTGCTCGCGCCGTTGGAAGGATGCTTTTGTGAGGCCTTCAGAGTCAGCGCGTCGTTGACCGGTGAGTGGTGAGCGTTGACGATGTTATTTGTGTGCATGATATGGTTGCATTCTATGAAAAGCCGGAAGAGCTTTATGGACATGGACCTTAAGCTGATTATCAAGGATATCAAATTAATACTCAATAGTGTTCACAATATTAGAAACGGTGCTTATACAACAAATTGAACCCCATGTAACACAGGTGTGAAGCACTCCTCAGAAACGGTGCTTGTTCAAGTAAATATTAGTAGGTGGACTCCATGCAACACAGATTTGAAGCAGTACTGAGAAACAGTTATTATACAACTCAATATGAGTTTTCTGTCTCCATTGCAGTGCAGGCGTGAAAAAACCTTGTCAGAAACAGTTGATGCGTTTGCTGAGCACTATCAAAGTAGCTTCATTTTTGAAGGCACAAGCAGATTGCTTGGTGCCATGGTGGGTTGCTTTGAAAATAGCCGCTCCAAAGGACGCCTTTAGCAGCAGCGTCCAGTGGGAATGACGACGCCCTCACCACCTCACCCTCACTTCAAGTATGCTGGCCTCGCTTTCCGCTCCCACGTCCGTACCGCTTATGAGAATCTATATGAGGGCATTTCATCCGATTCTTTTTTTATTTTTTTTTTAATTTTTTTAGTGCAGTGCCTCCCCAGGCTGAACCGATGTGCGGAGACAGTCGCCTTTGTTGCTGTCAGCGTGCGCCGTCCCACGACCTCCACAGAAAAGAGACTTTTTTCGAGCCTGAAAGCCTCTCAAGGGCCGTTTTGTGCTGCTTGAATGGGCCTCATCAATGGGCCAGCCTGTTTGCCTGTGTGTGGGCCACTGAAAGAGGGGGGCATGTTCCGTTCCAGTCTACTGTAGGTCATGCTGGTCTGCACTTCATATGGTGTGCACTTGCAGAGCAGCAGTTAGCACACTGGAAGGTAGACCTGCTGCATTTTATGGACTAAAGTAATGGCAAACTTCAATGTAGAACTGTTGGGCAAGGAATTTAATGACTTGGATGTATAACTGTTTCTTTGGCCTTTGTAGGTCAAGCAACCCCACTTTATAACTTAAATCTCACACTTTATAAGACTAAGAACCATTTTTGGGAACCTGAACATTATACTTTGTTTGGCAAGGAACCAGATTTGGGAACTTCAGTGTAGCACTTTATTTGACAAGGTACTACATTGGATAACTTGAACATAGTATTTTATTAGGCAAGGAATTGTATTTGTCAAGTCCAATGTAGTACTTTATTTATAAAATGTTTAACTATAATGGATCTCCCGGTAGGGCAAGGAACCATATTTGGTAACTTCAACATGGCACTTTACTGTATTTGGCAACATTAACATAGCACCTTAAACCTTACGAGGAACCATATATGGTCATTCCAACATTGTGCTTTATTTGACAAGGAACCATCACTGATAAATGTAACATGGTACTTTGTTTTTCAATTAATAATGTTTAATGACATAGCCTTTTGTAATTCAAGGAACTATAATTGGTAAGTTTAATGTAGCGCCTTTATAAGGCAAGGAATTGTTTTTGGTAACAGCTCCATAGCACATGGCTCAGGTTTTTTTTTTTTGTTTTATGTCAGGTGACAGCTGTAACCGGGTCTTTTACTTTCAGAAGCCTCAAGGCCACCTTGCGTCCAGGATGGCGTTGGTTCAGGCTCCGCCCATCCCCGCTGAGCCACACGACCCGGGTCACAGCGCACGCTCCCGCAGAAGACACCGTTCGGGACCCTCGCCTCCCATCAATGCCTCGGCGACCGCCGCTGTGGATCTCACAGTACGTCCCTACCAGGACCGACGAGTCCGACGGGGAACCTCCTTACCGGGCTCGGAGTCTCCTCAGGAGCACTTCTTGCACAACCGCAGTCCTCCAGCACTTAGGACTTCCGACAGTGGGCGGGAGAAGTGGAACTATGTGGACGACTGGAATGACCACCATATGGCACCCGCCAGCCCGACGAGATACCAAGACGAGATAAAAGAGGGCTTGAATGGGAACGTCGGGGGACCGCCCCCAAAACTCATACCGGTGTCGGGAAAACTGGAAAAGGTGAGTGTCAATGACACTGATACCCCAAAATGCTCCCCGTGCGCTTCAGCTGCCCCCTGCTCCAGTGTGTTCCACTAACGTGTGTGTGTGTTCACTGTGATGGGTAAAATGCAGAGAACAAATTTCGTGTGCATGCATGCATGTTCATGACAATAAAAGGTGATTCTTCTTCATGTAGAAGATGGAGAAAACGGTGCTGCGGCCCACCGCCTTCAAACCCGTGGTCCCCAAGAGCCGTGGCCCCATGCAGTACCTGTCCCCCCGACACAGCGCCAACGTACCGGAGAATGGCCTGCTGGCCGCCGCTCACCGGGAGCTGTCACCGTCCGGCTCCGAGAGGCGAAGCTCGTACAGCGCGGGGCGGAGCGGCGGCGGAAGCAGCGGCCACTCCTGCTCGCTGTCCGACTCAGGACGCAACTCGCTCTCCAGTCTGGCGGCGGGAGAGGGGACGGCAGGGGGGTCACCCAGAGGCGACCAAAAGCACCCCCTCCGCGGGGGTCAACGGGCACTCCAACTCGGACAGCGGCCGCTCGTCCTCCAGCAAGAGCACCGGGTCCGTCAGCGGGCGGGGTCAGCCACTGTCGGACTGCGGGTCTGGTGGGCGGTCGCCAGGGGCGGCGGAAGGCTACGAGGGCATCATCAGGGACCTGGAGGACAAGCTGAGGGAGAGAGAGGCGGAGCTCCAGCTACTTCGAGACAACCTGGATGACAACGAGGCCGCTATCTGTCAGGTAAAAGGAAACACACCCGCATCGTCTCATCGCATCCAATGTATGAGCTGTGTCAAAGGCTAGAGCCATTGCCATAACGTTGACATCTGCACTGGCGTCTGTTTTGACGTAAAATCGTGGTCAGCATGGTGCCCCCTGCCCCATTTCATGTCCTTGTTGTTCATGCCTGTTGAATTATTGTAATAGATCCCATGTGTACCTAATTAAATGCCCCGGTGTCTTTGATGTTCGAGGTCTACGAAGAGAAGCAGAAGCGTTTTGAGCTGGGTCTGGAGGAGCTGCGGCAGAGCTGCGCCACCAGGATGCAGGCGGCGTCCCAGAAGGCGCAGCGAGCCCAGCAGGTGCTTCAGATGCAGGTCAGAATCCTCCACATTGAAACCACCCCAAAAAACACAGTTGGCGGCACCCGTGTCTCAGCCTCTCCGTGTCGCAGGTTCATCAGCTGCAGCAGGAGAAGAAGAAGCTGCAGGAGGACTTTGCGCAGCTCCTGAAGGAGCGAGAGCAGCTGGAGGAGCGCTGCACCTCCTACGAACACGATAAAATCCAGCTGGGCCCGCGGCTGGAGGAGACCGAGTGGGAGGTGAGCATGAAAAAAAAAAAACCCCACATACAATCAATATTTACATTGTACTCACACTCATAGCTTAGCTAGTCTGCTAAAGTGTGAATGCTAGTATATACAGTGCAGTGCAGTGAAGTGGGGATAGGGACCGGGCCGGACTGCAAATAGTAAAAATCTGCAAATAATTGATGCTCATCATAACTACCATATATAATTTTTTTCCCCCTGAGGAAAAAAAACAAAAAACACGGCAACAAGTGGTGGATCGAGTCAATAGCGGAGGGTTTGGGGGAAGAAAAAATTTGCAAATAAGTGGGCGTTTCTCCAACTAACGGGGATAGGTTTCCCCAAAAAATCTGCAAATAAATTAATCCGTGAATATGCGTGGAGCCATTGTATATGCCCTGTAATTGGCTGGCGACTAGTTAGGGTGTGTTCATTTTGGAATAAAGCGGTCAACATAACAAAATGTGGAAAAAGTGAAGTCCCATGAAATTTGCCAGATGCGCATCCAAGGAGCTTTGTAACACCAATGTTGGCGGTGTTGTCATCTCTTTCCATCAGGTGTGCCAAAAGTCAGGCGAGATCTCGCTACTGAAGCAGCAGCTGAAGGAGGCGCAGGTGGACCTGGCCCAGCGGGCGGGCGAAGTTGCGTCGCTGCGCGGGCAACTGCGTGACACATGCGCCGAGCTAAGCGGCGTCCAGGCCCTTCTGCAGGAAGCGGGCAGCGTGGCCCGCTCTCGAGCCGCCGAACTGGAGGTGTGCGAGAACGAGCTGCAGCGCCGCAAGAGCGAGGCCGACCTGCTGCGGGAGAAAGCGGCACGCCTGGAGGGCGAGCTGGCGCACCTGCGGGAACCCGAGGGAGAGCGGGACGCCCTGCGGGGCCTGGCCGAGCACCTGCAGGGCGAGCTGTCTTTGGAGCGGCAGCGGGCCGAGAGGCAGGCGAGCGGATTCGAGGAGGAGAGGCAGACGTGGCAGGAAGAGAAGGACAAGGTGCTGCGCTACCAGCAGCAACTGCAGCAGAACTACGTGAGCATGTACCAAAACAACCGGCAGCTGGAGCTCCTCCTGAGGGACCTCAGCCAGGAGCTAGAGAGCCGCGACCATGACGACGACGACGGCAGCGGCAATGAGATAGTTTTCGATGAGGTCGCTGCCACAGAAATCTGACTTATTTTTAGGTCACTTCACACGTGGTAGTTTGCGTTACCTTCCATACGACCTGGAAGTACGAATCTCAAGACGATATTGACAGCTTTGTTCATCACGTTACCAGTTGTGTGGAAGCCGTCTGAAATTGACTTTCCTCTGTCAAACGAAGCAGTGACGATAGTGGCTAGCTTTACAAAAATCAAACTACTGTAGTCAAGTCTCCTCGTGTGCTTCAATACTTGAATAGAGCAACAGCATAATCCTCCACTACAGGGGTAGGCAAACTATGGACCCAGGGCCACATATGACCTGCATCTTCTTCCAGACCACAGAGCATTTGTATTATCAAGAGTCATGCAAAATTTTGCCCCCTTTTTTTTTTTTCTTAAATTGGTTAATTAAAGTAATCCTTAAATGGTTTCTTGATTCATTGTAAGTAATCTGAAAACAGAATAAAAACTATTTTATTTGTTTGTAATTGCTTATTTAATAATAGTTCAATTGGTTATAAATACGATATTATGAGTTAATTAGCATAAGTATTTTTCTTAATTGCCTAATAAAATTATTTATAATTATAATTTCAAAATGAGAATTTATTTTATTATAATAAACTTTCACATACTGTACATTTCACATTTTTGTTAGTTGGTATATTAATTCTTTGATTAAAACAAGATTAAATTTAAGTCATACGTTTTAATTTACATTATCTATTAATCACCTGGCTCATATCTAAATAATAAATAAATAAAGGTGGCCCTCGAGCACAAGTTTGCCCACCCCTGCTCTATTACCTTCATTAAGATGGTTGGACATTTAGAGCTTGTGCGACCATTTTACGTCCTTCCCCTGAGTGCCCAAGAGAAGACGACAATGATGACCCTGGGTTGCTTTCCAGTTGTAAATAATTCTGAGTGCACTTGTCACTGTGAATAGACCAAAGAAATGTTTCCACAAGGCCTGTCTTCATATTGGATGTTTGTCGGGCTTCCGCAGCACATATATAGAGAGAAATGAATATTTTCACCTTGCTGTATATTTTGTGTTTATTAAAGGTTACACTGAATTGTTATGAAATTGTTGTTTTTGTTTCCAAAATGGAGATGTTTGGCCATTATTGACCACTAAGTTGTGCTAATGATGTCTTTGGAGGCTTGCAGGGCACTTTGACCACCAGCATCATGGGGTTTTTGGCCTTGTTGCTGAAGGCTTTTCGGATTAGGTCAACAGCATGCTGGTGGGTGACTCCTTGCAGCGACGTGCCGTCCACGCTAACCACCTCGAATCCGGCCTGGAAGAGAGAGGCGCGAGTGTTTGGAGGTCGCACGCTTTGTTGGCGTTTCTGGTTGCGTCTCCACGTTACCTTAAGCACCTCGCAGCTGGAGGCGGCTCCTCCCGAGAAGATCTTCTCCACCTTGACCACCGGCTGGACCTTGGACTCCATCCCGCCAGATATGCTGATGCCTGTTACATCAGAGACGCCCAATGTAAGTTCCATTCTCTGTCTAGAGTACTGACGATTGATAATCAGGTGCAAAGATGACCAACTTGGGTAGTAAAACATGTTTTAACTCAGACTAAAAGCAATTACAGTTTATTTAAACAAGAATAAATAGAAGTAATGGAAAACTAAGGCCGATTCCTTTGTCACTGTAGACTGAAAACATTTGGGTTCGCATCCAAGTCAACCTCCAGACTTAAATCCTATAGAGCATACTGTTGTGGTCAAGGGCCACATTTAATTTGAACACCAGGACACTGAGCCAGGTCAGTATTGTGTTGTTTATAATTTAATTATATTGAATACTGCGATTGGCTGGCGACCAGTTCAGAGTGTACCCCGCCTCTCGCCCAGAGTCTGCTGGGATAGGCTCCGGCACGCCCGCGACCCTACTGAGGATAAATGGAAAATGGATGGATGGATTATAATGAATAAACAAATTAAGTAAACAACGTTAGATGTAGATGATGCAAAATATTTATTTTAGTAGTCACTATGAATCAACCACTTATTTTATGTGACAAAGTTTTTTAAAATATGAAATACCTTTTAAATTAACCAATTTTAGAGAAAAACAGCAAAATGAATGCAACATACAGTACGTATCAGGACTGCTGAAAAGGCTCAATTTCGCTAATTGTATTTGTTGAAATATTTAAGTTAACGATTGTGTTCACATTTTGACAAAAGTGATGTTTGTCCAAGAAGCACTTATTTTCACATTACAGTGGTGCCTTGAGATAAGAGTTTATGTTCCTTGATCATGCTCGCAACTCAAATCATCTTCCCCAGTGATATTCATGGAAATGCGTTTAATCTGTTCCAAGATCTCAGAAAAACAACAAAAACATTTTGTCAGGTGTTTTAATGAGAAAAATTGCACTCTATAATATTCTACTTTATAAAACATACAGTAATGACACAATTAAATAGAATTAAAAATTAGACCGTTTTTGTCACACTTTCGCTTTCAATGCACATTCTGCGTCTCATTCTGAGCTCATTCTGGAGGCAATTTAAGACAGACATGGACTCTATGGGAGACTCAGCTCCTTTCTCAGCTTCTCAGTATGGCAGTAGTAGTTGTTCTTCACAGAGGATAAAGAATATATGCCTGTGAGCTCTTTATATGGCCTGATTACATGTGTTAGTGCACCGTTTTTGTTGAGATATCTGTTGCTTAAAGGGTAACAACTCCGCCCTATATATGCTAAATGTTAGCCCATGTGCCTATGCAGTTTACCCATTGTATCTTAATATTAAGCTAGTGGAGGCTAAGTGGTTGTTTTAAATACACAATGTGTAATTCTCTGTTTTATGTTTAGCTTGACAATAACGTTCAGCTGAAAGTGGCAATAAACAGTTGAAGTCTCTTTTTTGAAGGACATTTATAGTTACTAATTATATCTCGCTACCTGCTGCTTGTTGTGACGTGAGTTGAGTTACCGAAGCAAGTTTAGTATCAGGAATAATAAAGCAAATCCCCGATTACAAAAGACTTAAATGAAGACGAAAACTCACCGAGTGACTGCTTGGTCTTGGAGATGCTGACCGTTTGGAGTTCATACTCTTGTGGAGCCTGGCGGTCATTCAAACATGCAGAATCTGAGACCTCTTCAGAGCGCACCGTGGCGACGCTTCCGAAATCGCACTCGCTGGAGAGCAGCCAGTTGGGGTCCGGTCTACATGCGGGCCAGTGTTTGTGGTCCTCCGTGAACTGGTACCCATCCACCGGGATGTCCAGCAGCGGCGTGAAGGGGGCAGTGGGGCGCCGCCGTCGCTGCCTGGACGCCCGCGGCCCCGACAGGCTGAGCTTCTCTAGCTTGTCAACCAAGTGGCTTTGCTTCTCCACCATGGCGGCACTGTGCAGCTCGAACCCCCCTCGCAAATCTGACGCAAGGACATCGCACCATATCAGCCTAGTGTGATGAGGCTTTCATGCTGCCAGCAAAGCTGACCTTTTCGCATGCTATTTGTTCTGTGTGAATGGTACCAAACACGAAAGGGGGCATGATTTTGGTTTTTGTTTTAATGGGTTCTGTGTGAAAGTCACAAGCAAATTCATGCTGGATCTTATAGTTCTTTTGTGGCAATTTTTCTGTGTGTGTGTGTGTGTGAGTGAAAGAGGCTAGTGTTTTGGTAGTGGTCCACCCTCAAACCTTGAAAATGTTGTACAGAGACCGACTTGAGGCACCTACCTGGGATCGGCGTGATGAGGCGGCGTTTAGGTGCTCGGCCAGATGCGGGAGAGCGAAGAGGCGGTGTTTGGACTGGGGGGGGGGGGGTAAAGGTAAGATGCATGCATGCGTGTGTGTGTGTCAAACATGAACACACCTGAGCGGTACTTGAGGATGTCGTACGCCTCCACCTCCACCGCTTCCACAGTGCTGTTAAATTCTCGGAGATGGGTGGCCGGAAGCAACATCCTACAGGGAAACAACATTATGGTAAGTAGTGTGGTCTTTTTTTTTTTTTTTTTCTTGAAATTTATTTATTTTTTCCCCAAAAAATGTTTTTAAGAAAAAAAAGTCTAGAAATTTAAGAGAATTTTTTTTTCAAGAAAAAAACATGGAAGAATCAAGTCATTTTTCTCAAGAGTTAAGTCATATTTTCAAGATTATTTTTATTTTCAAAAAGGGAAACAAATCTAATCCTAGTATTTTTTTTTTTTTTTTTTTTTTTTTTCTTCAAGTATTCCTCCTAAGGAAGGATATTTTTCTGAATTTTATTTAATACTGCGAGAATATTTATTTGTCTTTTTTCATGACACTAGTTTTCTTGAAAGAAAATTTGAATAGTCATATTTATGTTATTATTTATTTAGGGAAAATGTAGACTTTTTGTCAAGAAAAATAGTTTTTTTTTCTAGAAAATGTAATTTTTCAAGGAAAGTTTTCCTAAGGAAAAAAGTCTTACTCTTAAGAAAACAGATTCAGTCATGTTTGAAAAAGAGGAATTTTCTTTTAAAGAAAATAATCGTGGGGGTTAACAAAAAAGTAGTTTTTGAGAATATTCATACTTATTCTAGAAAAACGTTTTCTTTTTTTCCCCAAGGATTAGTTTTTTTTCTACAAAACAAGTCGTAATATTATGAGAGTAAAGTCCTATTTTTTTTCGAGAAAATGTGAGTGTTTAGGAATTAGTCCTCACTATGTTGTATTGTGTAACACTGACCAACTCATTCCTGTGCAACACAACAATAGTCATTAGGTCTCGAAGTTTTGTATTGTGTTACACAATGAAGGAAAAAAAACACCTGTCACAGAGATTCTACCGACAAAGCCGTTAATCCTAATCTGGCCGGCGTTTGTGACTCCACTTCATTCAGAAGACCGCTCTTGGTTTTATATGGAAAGATATTTACATGTTATGTTGGAATAGTGGTCAAAATGTTTGTGCTCCATGGGTGTGTGTGTTTTTTTTTTTCAAGAAAAGTTTTGGAAAAATTGAATTTTTTTTGAGGGAAGTCAAGAAAAAGTCTTCTTTTTCACGGAAAAAGTCTTCTTATTTTTTCAAGGAAAAAAGCATACATTTTCTTAAAAAACAAAAATGTAGTGCGGGAATAAATTATTTGTCAAGAAAGGTCCCCCCAAAAGAGATTTAAAAGTTTTCAAGAAAATACAGTCGGGTATATATATATATATATATATATACACACACAGTATTGGGACATGGACACAAATCTCATCTTTTAAACGGAAACACCACAATAGATTTGAAATGAAATGATGATGTGCTTTAACTCTGCAGACTTTCATCTTTGATTTGAGGGTGTTTGCATCCAAATCAGGTGAATGGTGTAGGAGTTACAACAGGTTGTATATATGCCTCCCACTTTTTAAAGGATCAAAAGTAATGGGACAAATGAACAATTATAAATCAAACTTTTGGATACTTGGTTGCAAGTCCTTTGCAGTCACTTACAGTCTGAAGTCTGGAACACCAACACATCACCAGATGCTGTAATTCATTCCTGGTGTTGCTCTGTCTTTTTTTTAATGTAAGAAAAAGCTATAATCTTGATATAAAAATTATAATTATACCACAGAAATAGTAGTTTTTTTTCTTGAGAGAAAAGTTCTCAAAGTTTTTTGTTTTTTTTCCCCAAGAAGTCTTCATTTTTTTGATGAAGTCAATTTTTTTCTAGAAAAAGTAAATCCCTATTTTGTTTTAAAGAAAAAAAACATTATTTTCAGGAAAAAACAAGAATATTTTGAGAGTAAAGTTTTCTTTGTTATAATTTTAAGAGGCGGAAGCGTAACTCTTTCATCTCATAACACAGTAATAGGACTTTTTTGTTGATGAAAAACATGTGGTTTTATTCTGGCAGTATAGTCACTTTTTTTGTTTTACCCCTATTGTGTGGCCTTAATATTTCATCTAATGACTTACCTGACCTCTCTGAGCAGCAGCAGTTTTTCAGGCCTATCCAGCACGGCCAGTAGGTGACGTATTAACATCTCCACGCACCTTTCTTCCACATACTGAGTGTTGTTGCACAAGTAGCGATGTTGTCATTTTTCAAGCAAAAGAGACAAAACAAAGAAAGACCGTAGCCGGCGTCATACCGTCCGACACGCCTTCATCACCGCTTCCGCCTCCTCCTCCGTCAACAGTCGCTGTGCCAACTCCTCCACCGCTCGCAGCGTCTCTTCTGGAAATGCCGCAGCGCTCGGACCTCTGCCAAGGCTCCAACCTGGATCAGGACCAGGACAGTTTTTTTTCGTCGTCTTCAAATTTTTCCCTCACTTTCATGACATCACATCTCCAGGTTTTATTTATTCATGTAATCCTATTTAACCAGGTAATAGCCCAGTCGAGACAGAACATCTCTTTTGCAATTGGTGATCTGGGCACTTAAACATTAAGTCCAAGTCAATCACATACAACACAAATAGTTACAATAATATCTACTAGTCACGCAAAACATAACTACAAATACATCCATTATATAAGTAAACCCAATAAAACATCAAAACTGTAAAATCTTGAAAAGTTGATACACACTGGCACATCTACAGGACATGATGAAGATGTGGAGTCATTTCTAGAATTTCTACAAGTTCTTCCAAACCAAACTCAAGTATTTTTTTTCAAAGACAAAAGTCTTACTTATGTGAAAATAGTTTGTTTGCTAACAATTTTTATTTATTTATTTTGTTTATTTTTTTTTGGTGCGGGGCGAATCTTGTGAGAACAGTTTTAATTTTTTATTTTTTTAAGGAAAGCTTTTCTGGGGGGTGGGGGTCAAGATCTAATGAGGATGAGTCCTACTTTTTCAAGAAAAAAAGGTTTTCAATTATGTATATTTATTTTTAAAAACAAAAACTGGGGAAGTTTGGAGAAAGTCTACATCTTAGGAGAATAAAGTCCTAACCCTAACCCTGAATGTAGTATTTTAGTTGAATAGCTTTTTTTTTTTTTTTTTTTTTTTACAAACAATAAAAGAAAATGTCTACATCCTCGTAGAATAAAGTCCCATTTGTTTAAAAAAAAACAAAAAGTACATTTTAGGGGTGAAATATCCATCGATCCATCCATTTTCTGTACCGCTTTATCCTCACAAGGGTCGCTGGAGTGCTGGAGCCTAGCCCAGCTATCTTCGGGCGAGAGGCGGGGTACACCCTGAACTGGACGCCAGCCAATCGCAGGGGGGGGGGGGGGGGGGGTGAAATATACGTTTCAATCATTTCTAAATAATATCAAGATTGAAGGTTCAAATCCCGGCCCCGCCTGTGTGGAGTTTGCATGTTCTCGCCGTGCCTGCGTGGGTTTTCTCCAGGTACTCCGGTTTCCTCCCACATCCCAAAAACATGCATAATAGGTTAATTGAAGACTCTAAATTGCCCATAGGTGTGAATGTGAGTGCGAATGGTTGTTTGTTTATCTGTGCCCAGCGATTGGCTGGTGACCCGTTCAGGGTGTACCCCGCCTCTCGCCCGAAGATAGCTGGCATAGGCTCCAGCCTGCCCGCGACCCTAGTGAGGAGAAAGGGTACAGCAAATGGATGGATAAAGATTGAAGGTTCTGCTGAATGGACAGGAAGTTGCACACAAACAAAGTTCCTCAGTGGAGGTACTGGCGTTACGGCTGCAATATTAACCAACCAGAAGAAAGTGGGAGTACCTTCTTTGTCAGTAGACAGCGACTTTGAGCGCCCCCTGGAGGCGTCCCTCTTGCGTGCGCCTCCAAACAACAAGTTGACCAGCGTCTTGGAGCGTTGGAGGGCGCTCTTCTCTCCAGAGTTTTTTCCTCCTTTCTGCTTCTTGGCTTTCTTCTGGCTGATCTCTGGGTTAGGAGGCACATTGTATTTCTGTCAAAACAAACACATACACACACAAAAACCTCTCTCGGCATCTTTTGTGCGAGTCACACACCTGCTATGGTGACCTGGCTCTGCGAGCGGCTGATGGGTCGGCTGGGTCTGCTGAGGGCCAGCAGCACCGCCGTCTTACGAGACTCCCTCCTCGGACCGCCCTCGTCTTCGTTTTCCTCCCGGCGGATGGCCGTGTCCCGCAGCAGCGTGGTGGCTCCCCGGCTGCGGGTGGTGTCCGTCTGGATGACGGCCTCGCTGCGCTCGGAGCGAGGTCGGAAAAAAACAAAACACTGTCGTGAGAGAAGCCTGAGAGGAGAAATGAAGCGAAGAAGGGGCCCCCCCGCCCCACCTCTGGTCCTCAGTGGAGATGCCCACATCCACCATGTCGGAGGCAAACGGCAAACTAGGTGGGAACATGACCTGGGACAGGCCGCTCAGAGAACTGACCGGCGTCTCCGAGGACAGCGAGGATGCTGACGAGTTGGACTCAGAGCCCAGCGAGGAAGATTTCTGACCCCCGTTGGCCACTGAGGGAGAAATCAACTTGAATGAGGACCCAGCTCTCGTTCAGGTCCACTTGTACATATAAAATTGCATTTTCCAAAGAAATAAAAAAAATCTTAATTTTTCAACAAAAACATTTTCATTGGCGAAAAAAGTGGTGAGAGTGTTTGTTTTTGGGGAGGATTTTCAAGAATAGATTTTTTTCAGGAATGTTTATTATTTTCTTTCTGGAAAAGTTTTATATTAACAAAATAAAGTCAGCTGTTTTGAGAAAAAAAACATCCTAATTTAATTTTTCCCCAAAAATATTTTTGGAAGGAAAAAAAGCATAAAGTTATTTTAGACAGGAAGTTGCAGACAAACATTAGTTAAGAAACAGGAGTTACAGCTTGAACCTAATTGTTTTTCAATAGTTGTTTTGAGAATAGTCATTTTATTGAGAAAAATGTATTTTAAGAAAAAAAAAATGGTTTTGTTTGTTTCTCCCCCCCCAAAATGAGAAGGTCTAAATATTACGAGGATCGTCATACTTTTTTTCTTGCAAGAAAGTCATTTTGGGGGGGTGAACAATTGTTTTTTTTCCCAAGAAAAATTTGAATTTGAATTATTGCTCTACTAAAAACTGAATGCCAAATCGGTTTGTCAAATAACACAGTACAGATGAATTTGTTTGTCAGATAAGATTTGAAACTTTTGTCCATTAGAAAAGACAAGGATTTGTTTTTCCATTCGTTTTCATACTCTTTAGGAGGAAATAATGTCTACCCACCAGTCATAAACAAGTGCAGTAGGTTAGAGTAGTAATTTTGTAATTAGACTTTGAGGACAGCAGAGGAATAACATACACTTGTTGAGCCATCGGTACTCCGCCACCATCTCCTTGTACGCGGGGTAGCGGCCGGCCTCCTGGTGGGGGGAAATATGTAAATCGACTCGTATTAAACTTTGATAGCATCTACGTTATATTTGATCAGGAGTAACACATGAGGGACGACGCCACGCTATCGTCGGTACCTGATCCGTGCCGCCTGCTGAATAATGCACGCCGCCCGGCTATTTTTTTCAACACAGAGAAACTCAAGCTTGGACAAGTGAGGAGGAATTTTATGACTGCGTGCCAGCTGTCACACACACAGTAGCTTTAATATACAGCTTAGCTATGTGTCTTGTGTTCCACTCGCTGGACATTTCATGAGGTACAGCTGCACCTGTAAGATTTTGAGTGACACTCTCAGAGATATTTATTATTATTATTATTACATATTTTTATACGTTGTTATTGTTTTCGGTGGTAGTGTACAACTGTACTGTATCATGCTGAGAGCTGCACATCAGAAGGAGCAGCACAATGTCCACTGAATTCAAGCAAAATCTTTGAATTATTTACATTCTATTTTATTATCTATTTTATTCTGGAACAGATTAATGGCATTGCCATTCATTTCAATGGGGAAAGATGTTTTGAGTTACGAGCGTGGTCACGGAATGATTTAAACTCGTATCACAAGGCACCACTGTACATATTTTTGTAGAAATTGAGGACAATTTTGTCATCAATTAATAACTGACGTGTTTTGTAAACAAAGTGAATTTAGTCACTTGTTTACATCTTTTTGTAAACAGTGAAGTCAAATTAGTCTTTAACTGTCTGTATTTTTCTAAAGATTGAAGTCAATTACTGACGTAGGTGTTTTTGTAGACATTTGTCAAACTAAAATTGATATTTTCATAGACAATGGGGACAATCAATTAACTAACTTGCTTTCCCCCCCCCCCTCATCTTTGTTCATGCGGATTTTTGGATACAGCGCTCGTCTGGAACACCGCTGAATTGTGCAACCGTCCATAACGAAGCGGGCCCTCGAAAGCGGCGTTTTTGGCTCACCTTGATGGTCAGCATGACGTGCGTGTGACTCTTTAGCACCTCCACCGCGTTGCTGTGGCTGATGTCCTCGAAGCCCACGCCGTTGGCGGCCAGGATCTGGTCGCCCATCTTGATCCCGTTCTGCTCGGCCAGGCCGCCGGGGTCCAGCCTGAGACGTCGGGGAGTCAGCGGTGAATGGGGGAAGGACGTGTTTCCAGACAGTTTCTGGAAGAATACCTACTTGGAGACGTAAATGCCCAAACCAAACTCCTTCCCACCGCGGATGTTGAAGCCCAGACAGTAGTCGTCAGAGGTGGTGTACAGGTGGACGATCCTGCGGAGAGCGCTGCTGGCGCTGGCGTCCGAAGGCGTCCGCCCGCTTTCCTCCACCACCATGCGCCTGTGTATCAAGTCCACCCTGGAAAAGCACCAAAAGTTTGATTTTCATCATCATCTCGCTTTCGACCGTTTCTGCTTCCTCACTAGCGGACTCTGTTCTTCGTAGATACAAAATAATCGACACACCGGTGTTCAAATCCCAGTTTTTGGGTGATATGAAAGAATATTACACTAAGATAAACCATTACAAAACTTTTTCCACCAATAATGTGACCTATAACCTGTCCAAGTCAATTGATAGATATTTTTTTATATTTTATAGAGGGGGAAGTAAAAATAAATTGATATGGTTGCACAAGTGTGCACACCCTCTCATAACTGGGTTCAGAATTGCCGATCACATTCAAACTTATTTCAGCACACCTGCCACCGTTTAAAGTGCCTCTTTTTAATGTGCTGGGAGGCTTTTCCTGACATTTTTAATGTCACATCTTACAGCACAAGCCGTGGTCCAGACAGTTGCCTTCCGCATCAGAGGTGATCTCAATGTTGTAAGGTATCATTCAGGAGAAGAGAATTTGCAAGGCATTAAAGATAGCATAGAACAAAATTCAGACAGTAATCATCAAGAGGAGAAAATATGGCACAAATGTGACATTACCCAGAACTGCACATCCCTCCAAAATTGAAGAAGTGAAATGAAGACAAAAAGAAAACTTGTAAGGGAGGCTGCCAAAAAATGACAGCAACATTGAAGGCGCTGCAGGAATTTCTGGCAAGTACTGGCTGTTCACGTGAAACTATCTCCCATCTTCTTCATGTCTGGGCTACAGGGTAGGGTGGAAAGACAGAAGCCTTATCTTACAAAGAAAAACATCCAAGCTTGGCTACATTTTGCAAAGACTCCCTTGAAATCTCAAACACGTGTGAAAATCTTATGGTCCCATGAAACAGCTTGAACTTTTTGGCCATAATTCCAAAATGCTTGGTACAAACGCAACACTGCTCATCACCAAAAGAACGCCGTACGCACTGTGAAGCATGATGCTTTGGGGCATGTTTTTCTTCCGCTGCAACTGGGACCTTTGTCAATGTGAAGGGAGTTAAGAGTTCCAAATACCAATCAGCGTTCAAACCTTCAAGCTTCTGCTGCAAAGCAAAAACAATAAATTCAGTAAACATCTACTAGAACATCTGAAGTTTATTTGGGGTTAAACATTAACATCTAACATTAAGTTTGAATGTGATTGATTAATTCTGACCATCGCCACAACCCCACTTATGAGGGTGTGCACACTTGTGCAACTCTCTTATCTCCATTGTTTATTTTGACTTCCCCTCTCAAAAATATTTTGAAAAGAATCTATTGAGTTGTACACATTGTGGGTCACATTAATGGCGGAAAAAGTTTTGAAATGATTTCACTTGGCCTCCTTTTTTTTTTTTATATCACAAAAATGTACCATTTGACCACGGCTGTGTAGAATGATTTTATATTCACTGTAAATACAGCAAGGAAGTACTTGTTCTTAGTTACTTCGCCCCTCTGCTCACCAGGTGGTCTTCTCTTTCGAGTAGCGGATCCCGGGCACCTTGCCCACTCGCCTCACCACCATCCTCAGCCTGTTGTTGCCCGTCAGGACCTTGACGGCGCTGCTCATGGTGATGCTCTCCAGGCTGACGCCGTTCACCTCCACCAGCTTGTCGCCCACCAGCAGGCCGGCCTCCTCTGTGCACAACGACAGGGCGCGCTCTCGGATAAAAAAAAAAAAAAAGCGTCCCCGGCGAAGGTCACGTGATGTCCCACCTGCCGTGCTGTCGTCTTCCACCTTGCTGACGAAGATGCTCAGGCCGTGCTCGCAGCCGCCGCGCACGCTGAAGCCCAGCTTGCCGTCCTCGCTTTTGTCCACCGTGATGGTGTGAAGGTCTTCGCTGTCATCGCCGCCTGGAAAAATACCGTAAGACAGTCGCATTCCACGTAAACGGCGAAATCAACTTCTTGTTTTCAATTAACTACTGTAATGTGCATGTTTGTGTTCATAATTGTCAATTTAGTCTTGAATGATCTAACAATGCAACTTTTTTTGTTAACATTAAAGCCAATTTAGTCTTAAATAACTGACATATTTTTGTAAGCATGCAAACACGAAGGACAATTAAGTTTTAAATGAACTAACATGTTATTTATGTAAACAGTCTTGTCTTACCGTCAACCGGCGAGTTGATGAGGATGACGCGGCCCATGGGTGAGGAAGATCGGATTCCTCGCCGCCGCCGCTGCTGCTGCTGCTCCTTCTTCCGTACGATGTTGCGCGCCGCTGAGTGCGACTTCCCCTGTGTGCCGGGGGTCTTCTCCCTGCAGGAGGGGTCCGATGAATGAGCCATGGAGCCTGCCGGAGCCGTCGCCGTTCAGGCGAACATGTCTACAGCGGCATAGAGTGGGGAGGCAAGACAATATTTGATCCACGTTGTGCTAACCTGTATATTAAACTGGTGTTTACAGAAGGTTACTACTTACCGTGGTGACATAACAGATGACTTTTGGGATTCCTGTCGTCACATGTCTGGCCATTCTTTCCCATGATGCATCTCTCTCAGCTTCCTGGTTAAAGTCAAATCAAGTACAAATATTTGTTACTGTACAGATGTACATTTTTACTTTTACTCCACATTTGAAAACAGATTTCTGTACTTTTATACTCCTTACTTTGTCAAAATGGGCTTGTTACTTTTCAACCAACTTTGTATTGTTTTTTTTTTTGAGTGCAGAAGTTGAATAGGTACTTCCACTTATTTTATTTGTTTTCCATAAGTATCTGTATCTGTACTTAAGCACAGAGTGAGTACTTTTGCCACCTCTGCATTTTGCACATCTTGAAACTGCAGCGATCAGTGTGGGATTATCTTTTGCTATGTAGCACATGATGGAGAGTCAGGAAGTCACGTGGTGCGCTGCCACGGTTACGCGACACTAAACTTAAGCCTCCTCGTGACGTCACCTCGGGCTTCCCCAGAACCGTGGACAGCGACAACGTCGAGTCTCCAGAGTTGCCGTAAAATACTAAAAACTCAACATAAATGCGATTATTTTGACTTAGTACCAACTAGTTATAACCACTTCGCCGATTTCCACAAAGACTTTTAACACAGCATTGCCATTAAAATGAACAACTTACCGAGCATTTTTCATACGAAGCCAACAAGCTAGCTCTCTTCCATGCGTCCTTGTAGACAGACCCAAAACAATCATGGAAATAAAGTGAAAATAATTGTCCCAGGCCGAAAATGTTCTTATCTTGTTTAAATGTTTATTCCCCAGACTAATTCGACTCGAGTGGATCCATTTTCAGCCAAAAGGCTCGACTGACGTTCCTGGCCGAATTCCACACAAGTCCCGCCCCTGCTCCACGCCGATTGGCTGGGCGTGTGAAGCAGCAAGGAAATCTGATTAGACGGTAAAGCGCGCGCACACACTAATTCTATGAAACGGAACTGCCAATCAAATCTAGAAACACTCAAGCCTTTATAAAGCCAATGCTCAGTTTTCAATATTTTCTGTATAATCTCACTTTCTTGAAGCAAAATCCATTGTTTATAGTGGTAAACTGTACCAGTACCTAATGTTTGTTTATAGAAGCATACGATTCAGAGTAGACATTTCTCGGTAACTGCAAATTATTTTCCCCCCCACCACCAATTTGAACATTTCAGGTTATAATGATTTTCGGTGATTCTACACAGTTTTGGGTATACGAACAATCTTGAAAAAGAAACAAGTTCTCGAGTGCCAAGACATGTTTTATTGAGTAACAACAGGAAGCCCAGTCTTTGAAGTATCAAGTCTGTTTGCCCCGTAGAGTTTCAAAACAGACCGTCATGAACAGACTGGGAGCCTTTTACTACACAAGTCAACTATGCATGCAGGTTACTCTGTAACATTTTTCTCCATGGGCAGAAGCTCCAGCTCTATTCTCCTGACAGCTTGAATCACATCTTTAGTGTTGACCTTATCTCCAAATTCCATCTCTCTGTGTTCCAGTAGAATTCCCTGGTAAAGAAAAAACAAACGAGTAGTTTCCTGACTTGATTACGCACAGTTTGGATTGCATTATATCAGTTCCACCTGCCGTTCACGTCCGATGACAAAGACGCCGCCGAGCACGAAGCCCTCTCCCAACACATTCCCCGTGAAACCCTTTCCAAAAGCCCTGAGTCCGTTTCTCCACACCCCCGCACGAAGGAAGGCCAGGAGGCCCAAGCGTCTCTCGCGAGGCCCGAAGAAGCACCTCTGCAACGAACACAAGCTCTCATTGTGAGAAATCTGCCTCTCCGTGACGAGCCAACACATGACAAACCACAGACCAACTTGATCATTTTTTAAAAGACCTTTTCATCCAAGAAGATTTCCCCGTTGAAGTACTGTCGGAAGTTCTGGACCTCGTTGCCGATGTTTTCCTTGACCACAGCGTACAGCGGGACCCCGAGCTGGTCCAGCTGGGGCTTCAGAGAGGACAGCTCTGCAGCCTCCTGAGCGATAGTGTTGACGTGGTGATTTATTTACGCTCCCACGATGCCGTGCGCGCACTCAAAGAGCGCCACACTGTTGACGACGTGAACGCGTTACCTCTCTGCACAGAAATCATCCCGGCCTGCGCACCGCCATAATGACGGCACCCGTCTGCTCCCACAGAGACTTGGCCTTCAACTTCGTCTTGTCTGAAACCCAAGGATGGAGAAAGAACAGAATTAAAGTAATATATAGATAGAATCACAGACAAGGATGCAATTGGGGGAGGTGAAGGTCAGAAGAAAGGAGGGCACGGAAGCGAAAGGGTAAGGAGAAGTGGTGGATGTAGGTGGAGGGTCATGGAAGGGAATGACGCCATCGCGTGAAGGAAGTGATAGAGAAGAGAGTGAAGGAGGTAAATGAACAGATGTAAAGATGGGAAATGAGGAGAAATCAGGTGAAGGCATCATAGGAAGGTATGTGGAGGAAGAGGACAAACGAGTTAAAAGGAAGGACGAAGTAGGGTAAGGGTAAGCAAGTCGGGGGACAATGTAGAAGGCAATGGAATTGTGGCGGTGGTAAATGAGGGAGGGAACAAGTCAAAGAAGGAGGTGAAGATGGAAGTCAGGCTTGAAAGTTTTGAAAGAGGGTGAAGGGAGGAACCGAGTCAAGGAAGTAGAGGAAGGGCGTAGAAGTAGAAAGTGATGGAAGAGAATGGAGGTCAAAGTCAAGAAAGGTTGGAAGAATATGAAGGAAAGGTGAAAGGGGAAGAAAGTACAAACGTGACGGAGGGATTAAAAGTGAGGTAAGGAGGTGAAGGGGACACGAAGTGAAATGACAAGCGCGACAAGGGCTCGTTTTGAAAGCAACATGGCGAGCGAAAGCTTTTGCACACGCTCACCGGCAGTCAACGTCGCGAGCTGAGCTTCTTCCAGGATTTGGAGGGTGGCCTCGAGCGGCGCCGTGAGGAACACGTCCGTCAACATGTTGAGGACTCGGGCCACCAGGCCGCCCGCGGCTTGGAGCAGGAGAGTCATTCCGCCGGCCTTCCTGATTCTTCTTCCACTTTTTTACCTCGTTTGACGTCCAGCTTGTGCGTGCGGCATTTAACGCGTCCGGTTGACGCGCCCTTGCGTAACCGCGACGCTGTCGTGAGCGCGCACGTCTCAGCTTTTTTTTTTTTTTCGTTTTCATGAGGATCAACCGCGACAGGCTCGTGACGTCACAAAGCTCTCATTGATTGTGCAACGAGCCCGCCGCCCTCATCTGGTTCAAAAGTCACCGTTGAAACAACTGGCGCGTTCAATCCTCAAAATAAAAACTGATTTGCTCCTTTTCTGTGTCGATTTTGTATGTTTAAACCGTTGGGCCTTTTTCAAACTCACGACCCTAAGACATAAAACACACTGATAGAAAATGATCAATAATTTTTTTCTCATCAGTCACTGAAATGCCATAATTGCTATTTAAACGTCCATCCATCCATCCATTTTCTGAGCCGCTTCTCCTCACTAGGGTCGCGTGCGCGCTGGAGCCTATCCCAGCTGTCATCGGCAGGAGGCGGGGTACACCCTGAACTGGTTGCCAGCCAATCGCAGGGCACATACAGACAACCATTCGCACTCACAGTCATGCCTACGGGCAATTTAGAGTCTCCAATTAATGCATGTTTTTGGGATGTGGGAGGAAACCGGAGTGCCCGGAGAAAACCCACGCAGGCACGGGGAGAACATGCAAACTCCATACAGTCGGGGTCGGGGATTGAACCCGGGTCCTCAGAACTGTGAGGCTGACGCTCTAACCAGTCGCCCACCGTGCCGCCTGTTTAAACGTCTTTTTTAATTTTTTTATTTGACAAACTGAAATTTCATGAAGAAAGTGAATTATTTCGTAATAAATAGTAGGGTGATGAGGCTGTAGAGCTGATTCAAGTTTTGGATATATATGTTTTCCTTCTTTCTTTACAAAATTCACAGTGTTGATGTTTAAAGTGTGCGCAATGTTACAGTGGTTTATAATATTAAATATCCTTTTCAGGAATAAAACCCCTGCCTTGTTCTTGGTGAACCACACACTATGTTTTCAATATGGTTATTATGGTGCCACTTGCAAAGTATTTTTTCATGTAGTACTTATGTAAAATGTTTGAGAACCACAGGTTTAGGAGATTTGTGAAGAAAAACAAAAAATACAATGTATGATTATTTCACAGCAATAATGCTTTGCGTGTGTACATTTTTAGCCATGCACAAGAGTGTCCAGATGGAGCAAAATGCATCAGTAGAGTATAAAAGACATGTAAGGGTAAAAGATACTGTATTACCCCAACAAAATTACTTTAAAAAAAAAAAAGAACAAAATGTTCTGCCACAAGCCGTAACACAGTCCAAATGAATGCTCAATTACAAAAAAAAGTTCAAAGGGAAAATGCCCTAAAAAGTACAAAGGATTAAACAAACAGTAAATTGGTATAATGTGTTTTCCAAGCACGTTTATTTGAATCTACTGAGGACATCTTCGATTTAGGCACACAATGCAATGATAAGTGAAGTCTAATCAAAGATAAAGGCTCATCGGTGGACCGGCAAGCAGCGACGTGGTCATTTTCCAGCTTGTTCTGTTCCCTGCAAAGCCACACAAATGTTAGTCACCATTAAAGTGGCAAAAAAATGAGCAATAACATTTGGATTTAACACTTAAATGACGTGCACGAGGAAAAGACGTGGTTTTTATGACCTCTTTTTTAAAAAATTTTTTATTAGACTTGAAAATAATCACTTGACCTGTGAGCTCTACAGGTGCTAAACTGACCTGTGGCGTCACCACTTAAGTGTTAGCAACAGAGATGGGTGTCCGGGCAAGCTCACAAACCTCTTCTTGGTCTTGAAGAACAGGAGGTGAACTTGGATCGTGCCTCTCCTTTTCAGTTTTTGTTGACAGGTTGTCACTCGGTAGGACTTTGTCGGACTTGGCCTGCGATGACTCAGCATGGGAGTCTGCCTGCGTGGAATCCACCTGGTCAGACTCGTCTGAGGAGTTCTCCATTTGTGCAGGTTCAACCAGGGAGGCCTCCCTGGTTGACTCCTCCGGCATTGACTCCACCTGTGCAAACTGGGCTTGGGGAGTCTCATCTTGTATGGGTTGGACCTGAGAGGCCTCAGCTTGAGAGGACTCGGCCTGCATGGACTCCACAAGCGCAGTCTTGATCTGCGCAGACTCCATCAAAGAGGATTCCACCAGCGCCAACATGGCCGGGGAGGTCTCACTGTTTTTGGTTTCGACGTGAGAAACCTCAGCATGAGAGGACTCAGCCTGGAAAGATTCTTGTGCAGACTTGGACATGAGGGTCTCGGACTGAACTAAATCTGCCGGTGTAGATTCCGCATGTGAAGACTCGGGCTGAGAGGTCTCAACTTTTGTGGATTCAACCTGTGCGACCTCAGCCTGGGAGGTCTCCGCCTCCAAAGACTCGGCCTGGGACTGCTCCTGGGCAGACTCGGACAGGGAGTTCTTAGGCTGAGCAGAGTCCGCTGGTGTGGACTCCACCTGTGCAGATGCGGGATGAGAGGTCTCAACTTGTGGAGATTCATCGTCAGAGGCCTCAGCCTGGGCTTTCTCAGCCTGCATGGACTCGGCCTGTCCAGACTCTTCTAGCATGGACTCCACCTGCGCAGACTCAGCCTGGGAGGTCTCAACTTGTGCGGCTTTGACATGGGAAGCCTCAGCTTGAGAGGATTTGGCCTGCGCAGACTCCTCCGGCGTAGACCCCAACTGCGCATACTCTGACTGGGAGCGCTCAACTTGTGTAGATTCCACATGGGAGGCCTCAGCCTTAGAGAACTCAGTCGGCGTGGCTGGGACATGGTAGCCCTCAGCTTGAGAGCACTCAGCCTGGTAGGTCTCAGTCTGCATGGATTCGACCTGCATGGACTCTACCAGCACAGACTCAGCCTGGGAGGTATTGACCGGCGAGGTCCCCACCAGCTCAGCTTCTACTTGCGAGGACTTCACCTGTGCAGACTCTGCATGGGAAGACTGGGCGTGCTCATCCTTCTGGTGGAAAGGGTGTCAGGAAAAATGTGTGAGTTAGACATTAGCCAAACAATCACTTGGCCTGACTCCTCTTATATGGCTTCAGCTGGCTTTGCGTTGTCTCGCTAAACATTCACCATGCTTCTAGTTCTGTCTCTGGTTCCAGCTGGACCATCCACTCAACTGAATAAGAACGTTCTTAAAGAGACGCCAATCCCATCACCTTCTCTGTGTGTTGGCTTTCGGGGAGAAGTGGGCTCGGTAGCTCCTGGTGTCTGTCCACCTGGCTAGAAGCGGGGCCTTCAGCCTGGGACAGCTCACCGGTTTCAGCCAGGCCAAGATCCTGCAGGTCATTAAGGAGAGAGAACGCGACCGTGTGATCATGTTAGCGCAGCGTGGACAAACGAGGCCCCGTTTTGCTGCTCTCCTTTTCTAGAAACATCATCAACAAATAATGTCTCACCGCCTTTTCCTCCCTTGGTTTCTTCACTTGGGGCTGGTCCTGCTGGATAGTGTCAGACCGCAGAGAGACAACTGAGGACTCTGGAGCGGTTACATTATCGATCGTCTCAACCTGGTAGACATATGAATGCATGTCTAAGCTGGTTCCCCCAAACAACAACCAGCTATAAAGCGCTAGCTTTCTTACCCCATGCATGTAGCTAACCCAAGCTTGCCCTGTGATCCAAGGCCAGCAGACTGCACACATTGCATGCACATGCAGCACCACCACCACCACCACAAAGCAACCCATCATGGAGACACCACCACCAGACATATTTTGTTATTGTTTTTTTCACCTCCTGTTCATTCTCCAGAGGTCCACTTTGGTGCTGTTTGTTAACATGTTGGGTTTCCGGCCGAGGAGGGTCCCTCTCAGGTTGCTCAGTAGGTTCGGGCGTGGCTCCCACACGATCGTCTGTTCCTGCAGACTCCATTTCAGAGAGCTGTTAAGGTGCCGAGTGTCAAATATCCTTCAGACCCACAACATCCTGCCTTTCTGAGTCTGTGCCTCTACCTTGCCAGCTCTTCACTTCACATCCCTCCCATCTGTTGGCTGAATTTGCTGTTTTCTAACTGCTGACTACAACGCGACTACACGAAACGGCAAAGCACTAAGCAAAACAAAGTCAAAAGTACTTTTCCTGCGGGCTCCTTCCCAGCATCTTTCTCTCTGGCTTTGGCCCGTTCCTTCTCCACAAGTGCCAACCGGGCCTGTTTCTGTAAGAATCCGAATTTCACACATTAGCATTGTGGAGGTTAACATAAAAATGGTCATTTAAAACATACCCTATCGCTTCACATTGCAAGGCACGTTGCTCTAACTACTGGCAAGACAAACAAACTAGCATTCTGACTTTATTTTATTACCTTTGCCTCATATTCGACGTTGGCGTTGTATTTGTACAGCCAATGGGCTAGAAACTGGATGGGGTCCATTGGACGCTGCTCGACCACTTCAGCTAAGCCCTCTGCCAGGCATGAACCCAGATGCGTCTTGACGTACTCGGAGTCCATGTTTGGAGTCTGTGCGTGTTGTGTAAGCGCACTTGTAAGTCATTTATGAAAATGAAACATAGCATTTACTGCTACTTCTACGACTTGCGTTTAGCTTTATTGGGACGTCATCACAGGTCATGTTTATTCGTTACTGGCACGTCATATATGCGAGATGGGCTTCATGATTTTAAAAACGAGCAAAAATACACGGTAATACAAATGCAAGAATAAAAGTACAGTATTCGGCGTCATTATGGGTTAAGTGTTCGTCGGACATAACAACAGTAACTTTACTCGTCGGCTAGTTTAACTTCGCTAGTGTATTCGATCGTAGCGACACAACAAACACGCACGAAAACGTTTTCACACAAGATTATGATGATGAGACTTTGATCAATCGTTACACTGTTATTGTGTCCGAGAGTTGTATATTCATAAAAGTGTTCAAATGGAAGGAAGGAAAATGACAGAAACAAACCTGTTGCCAAGCGCGACGGGACTACCGGATATGTTTGCTTGTGTTTCTATGGTAACAGTGTCACTTCCTTAACAGCCCGCGGGCTAGCAGTGAAAGAGTTCCGACCCATTCGTCTCATTAGCATTAATAAAAATATTATTATTGTTACTAACATTGTTTTTAATATTAATACTAATACACTATAGTATACATGGAGTTTGGCAATCAGTCTAATAAATAAAATAGGAATACTATATAATGTTCTAATGATCTTTAACATACTTTTCTTTTTTTTTTTTACATACGTATTTAATGTTGTGATTTGTTAATGTGCCTTTTAAATGTTCTTATGACTTTATTAATGAATTTTTTTATGTTCTTCTATTTTTCAGTATATTTTTATGTGTACAAAATGTAATGGGATTAATGTATTTTTCTTCTGCCTAAAATAATTGACTGCGTCATATTTTGTTTTGATTCTGGTGTTCACTCAAAGAAAGTAACATTACAATTTAGTAAAAAAAAAAAAAAAAAAGAAACATTTTAATTAGTCATTATTCTTATTATTATTATTATAGCTAATTTAATCAGCGGTCACGTCATAAAATATAGGCTACTTTAAATGTTATTTATTTATTTTCCCTACTCCTGACTTCCGGACTGACTTCTGGGCTGTCCTAAAAGTCTTAATAATTGATTGATTTAGTGACTGGGGAGTGATTGATAAACCAAATACGACGAGGCTTTTTTGAGAAATAGTCATTCGAAGTGCCCGAAAATCGCAAAATTGCCAACACTGGGGCTGGGGTGAAAGGAAAAGCGTGAAATTGGGTGCAAAATGGACGTCGAGAGGAAGATGTGAATGATGCTAACCTGCTGTGGAGGATCAACTCGTCCAGTTTCACACTGCGGTCAAGCCAGCTTCCACTCGTAAAGTAGCAGTCAAGCCAGCCGCCCCAGCCGCCCCTAATTTTGTTCATACTAGGCATTACGGTAATAGGTCGCTAACTCGCGGCGAATCTGCCCGCACAGACAAAGTCGGCGACGACTGCCGCCGGCCGGGGCTGCCAAGAACCACAAGCGCGTCCTTCTCAGTGTTCGGGACGACGACGACGACAGGATTTTACTTTCCTTCTCGTCCTTTTGACCTCATTCTGTGGACTCGTTTTCGCCACCGTGCCAGGTATTTTCACCTCTTACCTTTCCTGTTTGTTCTTTTCTGTCTTTCTCGCTTACGTTAACGCTAAATAGTCTAGTTTAGAGCTGAAGTTTGAAATCCTTTTGGTGAGATTTTTGTGTGGAGGTGTCTATCTCCACTTTGGGGTTGGAGACGGACACTTTTTTTTTTTTTTTTTTTAGAATTAGTTCGAGTTGATTTTGCTCCTTTAATCTGACTCTTTTCATACTGTCAAACTGAAAGTTTGAGTTGTTAGGGTCCTCAGTTGCAGTTATTGGACTTGAATTAAAGCTCTAGCGCACATTTGTTCTAATAATAAGCATAGACCTGTAATTGAGCTCGGGGTCATATTTGGAATGGGGAGACTTGGGGATTTTCTGTAGTGGTTTTGCATGTGCGTGTGTTGAGCCCCTCATACTGATGTCCATTGTGGACCTTGCCCTCGCTGTACGGTGAACCGTCGCCCATGGCGTGCATTTAAGTGCGATTGAGCATTCGTCACCAATAGAGAAGAAGAGTTGGCTACTGATGTTAACGGGGTAAACTTGGTTTGTGTGCGATTTTCAGTTAGTGGAAAGGTCAGGGTTTGTGTTGGGGGGTGAATATTGTATGAGTTATTAAGCCTGCATTTTCTGCATTAATAAATTACATCAGGATATTGATGTCTTGCTTTCTGCATCAGTCAATGAAAACATTCACAAATTCTGAGCCTAGTTTACACTTAACGTAAGTAGTCTTCTGTTTTGTCCTCAAACACTCAAACGCACGCCATGGACAATATCGCTCCCTGGGTTACACTTTCTGATGGGTCTTAGATTTTTCTCTAACATTGTAACCTGGTCAATTTTAGAGACCAATAGCAACCTTTCTCTGCATCATCTTGAGAACATTACAACCCTGCTTTCTCCAGTGTCAACCTCACAAGGAGCCTCACCTGCCTGTCGGACCGCTACTGAAATCTTCCATCACGCTACTTTTTGCTGTCCAGATGGCCGACTATCATCTGGTGGCCAAACCACCTAAGACAACACCTACGCTTAGAGCGTTACAGGAAGAGCACAGAAATACCAAGCTAGGGTATTTTCTTCTTCAGCAAATAAATGTAAGTTAGGCTCTACATTTAACAAAAAATAAACGAATGACGAATTGTCAAGGTTTCAGTGGATGCTCCCACTAGAAGTTGATGATGGTGATCATCGTCATTGCAACGCCTAACATTCTGCAAACACCCCTGCTTTCTTCTTATTGACAGAGTTGTTGTTTTTTCTCTCCCCCAAAGATTACTCCTCCCAAGTGTGTTTGCTGCGTATGCTGTCACATGTTCAAGGACTCTTGGACGGCAAGGGTGTGGGTTTTGGGTTTCTTTCACTAAGCGCGACCATGTGAGTGTGCACTTGGCCATGGCCGCATGGTTTCCCAGGGAACTGAAAAGGTGACGTGAGGTTAAAGTTAACTTGAAGGTGGTTGTCTTTGATCAAATTTGCTTTGTTTTTTCTTGGGGAGATTGGTGTTACACATTTAATATCGTGCCCCCCCTGCCTCGCGCCTAGATGGAATATTCTTCTTCCCACTTGTAATCTACTCAGATTACCATGCCATTAGAGCAAAGGCCCTTTGGGTCAGAGATGGTGCAAGTCGGTTGGAAAAGCTGCATATGAAGAAATGCACAACTTCTTCTTTGCCATTGTTTGGAAAATACACAAATTTGTAGGGGCGTAAGGCAACACCAAGAATGCCGGTTTGTTACGTACCTTCATTAAGGTCACAGTTCAGTTCACTTTGGGTACAATAATGCAAGACATAAAAGTGCCTTTCTTTTGTGTAAACAGGAACATATTTGATGAGATTTAAACTGGTTTATTAAAATAACTGTTAGGATTACATTCTCCTATAAATGAAAGACTGTCGAAAAAGCACAGAATCACAATGCAATGTATCTAATAAAGTACAAATATTTGATAACGTATAAAAACTTAAAAATCTTTTTTTCCCTTTATTATTCAACAGTATGACTTCTGTTTAGGCAAATACAACATCAATATTTTGTTGTGTTTTGAGAAAGGTGAAACAAGTTTGTCTTATTAAGAAAGTGCAACGTCAATAGTTTGTCTTTTTTGAAGGAAGTGCAACATCAATAGTTTCTTATTTTTAGGAATTTGCAGCATCAATAGTTGGTATTCCTTTTAGGAAAGTGCCACATCAGCATTCTTGTTTTTAAGCAAGTGCAACATAAATACTAAATAGGTTGTTTTCTTCAAGATGAATAGTTTGCCTGTTTAGGTAAGTACAACAACATCAGTAGTTGCTCTTCTTGTCTTTTTAGGTGGCTGCAACTTCAGTAGTTCACCTTCTTAGGAATATGCTAAACAGTAGTTTGCTTTCTATTTAGGAAAACGCAACATAAATAGTTGGTCTTCTGCAACAGCTGGAGCAGTGTGAATTATTATGCAATAAAAACATCAATGTTTTCTAGTTAGTGGTTTCTATTTTTTTTCATGCTGCACTGACATTCATATTGGTGTGATCCCATTTCAAATGTCAATATTCTCTTTGAGGAAAGTGCAATGTCATTGGTTTGTCTTGTTTTTGGGAAAGTGCAACAACAATGGTAAAACAATTGCATCTCGCTAGTGTTTTTCCCCATTGATATTCACGTTGGCGTAATTCCATTGCATACCATTTAGCAAGTCTGATGTACCGCCAAAAGCATGTTGCTAGCTCAGTGAGGCTAAACTGCAATGAGTTTGTTTACAGAGTAGACGTGTGGCTAGAGGGCCAAATCTGTTCCCTGTGGAAAACTGTTTCAAATACTGTACATGTACTATTACAACCCTACCAATTAGCAACCTGTTGAAGTACTCCCCAACTTGTGGTTTTATTGCAAGAATGCAGACACAGCTGTGTGGCATGTGCTTCCATCAAAGTCTATAAATCACAAGGCTCACACGTATGTTTGCGGGACCTCAGGAGCGCGCGGGCCGGCTTAGCCCGGGTCTTTACAGCTCGCCTGGGTATGCGGTGGCACGGTCGTGCGAGCAGCTGCCATCTTAGCAGCAGCAGGATGATGCATGCAGATATTTCCAGAGATATCAGACCCAGAGGGCCCAAGTGGCCAATCGTGATGCTGGTGCAAAGCTAGGAATTAGTCAGGCAGTAAGGGGTTTAAAAGCTCCGTGGCTCCCTATAGGGTTAGAAATACAAGGTTAATTGGCGACTGACAGGGCGTTGACGCCGGCGAAGCACGGAGGCATGATTTGACCCAGTGAGAACGCAGCGGGAAAGGGAGCACGGCAAATGTCAAAGGAAGCGTTGAGTCGAAGCCTCGGGCCGCGCTGTCCGTCTGTCCGTGACCGCTTAGGCGCATTCCCGGGAACGTAACTTTGCACGCTGACATGTTCTCTTCAAGGTGCAACAAATGTTAAGCCCAATGGAAAAACAAAAAAACAACAAAATGTCACCTTCATCAAAAACCGAACAGCAAAGCAATGACAGGACAGGGAGACATGGCAGGAACAGGAAGTCAGACAGTCAAATGTCAGGGAAATATGCCCCAAAAAACAGCACTGTACCGGGAAGGACTCTCTAATCCGTATTAAATTATAAAACCTATTGTATTTAATACCTGTACTAATAAAACATATTGAGGTGCAATAAGTATCAACTTTTTTTCACTACAGTGCTGTAAACATCACACCACATCATACAGTACATTAAGCCCAATTCAAAAGGTCTGAAACACTGCTTCAACACCGAATCGCGACTCTGTATGAAATATAAAACACATTGTTGGAACACAAACAGTGGCTCTTGCGAGGGGAGTGTTGACATTCTGGGATGTAACTCAGAGGTGTCCACGTTACCGCATCTGTATCCCCTGCCGGAATGTCAAAGGTGGCGCAGCCTTCGCTTACAGGCGATGTGTTATATGTACTGTCACAGGAAGACTCCAGAAATCTAACGTTGCTGCGCTCAACCCTGGATGACTGACTGGCCCGACGAGTGCCGGCAATACGTCTAGCGTAGCTTTTCAGTTGGTCACACCTTGGGATCTATGTCCACTTTTGTAGAAGTCAAGGTGCCAAAAGAAATATATGAATATGTTGAAATATGTCACCCTATTATTAAAATTACATGTACGGTGTTCATCCATCCATCCATCCATTTCTTTACCGCTTATCCTCACTAGGGTCGTGTGCTGCCGGGGCCTATCCCAGCTATCTTCGGGTGGGACGTGGGGTACAACCTGAACCGGTTGCCAACCAATCACAGGGCACATATAAACAAACCACCATTCGCAGTCACATTCACACCTACGGGTAATTTAGAGTCGACAATTAACCTACCATGCATGTTTTGAGGATCTGGCAGGAAACCGGTGTGCCCGGAGAAAACCCACCCAGGGACGGGGAGAATATGCAAACTCCACTCAGGCGGGGCCGGGATTTGAACCCCAGTCCCCAGAACTGTGAGGCAGATGTGCTAACCAGTCGTCCACCGTGCCGGCTGTACAGTGTTCATTTCAGAGCAAATTATGATGCAACTAAGGAGAACGATGACGTGTGTATGTGTGTGTATAAAGAAAATTAAAATAAAATTTTGCTGGCAAAATGGCTTTAAAAAGGGCATATATATATATATATATATAAAAAGAGAGGGAAATAAAACTGAAAAAAACTCCACAAAATAATAAATCAGCCAGAAAGTGCAGAAGAAAAATCATATGCTTTATGATGACCAAAATGCTGGGGCGGAGCTCCATGGTCGCCTGGGGCCGCGGCCACCCCAACCAGAAAGCTGTCCACCTCGCTGGTGTCCCCAGTATAGTGTTATTCATGGCGGAAAAGTTCGATCACCAATGTATTTTTTGACCAACTGTGCCAGAACGGTTCTTCAACCTGTTGTGGAATTCCTGCATTGAAGAAATAATTTCTTGAAGGTTCGCTTCCCTCTTTAAAGCAAAAAGCTTTAGAGGCAACAATTCATACAGGCATAACAATGGCACTCCTCTTGTCGTCTGTGTACTGCATGACAAGGGTACGAGGGACATATTAAAGTCTCACTGAGAAAGCCTTTTACGTCCAGCAATTCGTGGGTTGACGTTCGGGCTTTGGGTGAGAAAAGTACGTCAAGGCAATGGAGGTCACTGTGGCTGGAGAACGATCAGGTGTTTTGTAGCCACATGGCCGTGGGCTCGCAAAGTGCACTCGAGGGTGCGAAGGCGGAATCTCAGTCGTGTTCGGGCCCCCACCTGCGGCGTGTAAAGTGCACGGTAGTCGGCCCGGTAGGACGAGTTGGCGATTCGAGCTGTTTATCGGGAGGGGATGTGAAGGCGGGCGGCCGCAGCTCACCCCGGGAAGGAATGAGCGCAGTCATTTGGCTCCTGAAACATGACGCTTCGTCTTGACAGCCGCTAGCAGCTGGGCACCCACCGAACCCTCCTCACATGTGGGAATGTATCCTCCGCTGTGTTATCACTCTTTCTCAATGTGTATGTGTGTGTGTATGTGTGCGGGAGGGGGCACTAGCCATTCACGTGTGTCCTAGGCCTCGGTGGTTAATGGATTTTCTCGATTATTCGAGTCAGTTTCTCAGTACAGTATTTTTTTTTTGAGAGGCTTCCTCTTGGCTAGTCTTCACTGAACGTGCACTGCTTCCACTAACAGCATGGCTGTGAACAAAATTGAGCTAGTTTACAAAGGCACAGTCAGTGTTGCTAAATTAGTAACTTTTTCACGACATATAGCATCTTTTCTGACCCCCCCGGTCACTATTTTTCAAGACAGCGACTTTAATTCATACCAAGAAACGGACAACCTGAGCGATGCCATTAATAATTGTAGTATAGCACAGTGTTCCCACTACTACTTGCAAATTTACCTAAGTCAAAGAGTTTTTTGGGGGGGTGTAACCTCTTCTCCCTTTATTCACTGAAAAACATTTCATGTTTTCAGAAACACCTTAAGGTGCCACACAATATCGCCCAAGCCCTGCCTCATACAAAACTTTGGCCATGGTGCAAAGGAACTATGTTGAAGTGAGGGGGAAAAGCTTCTATTAGACAGGCCAAAGTCCTATCTAAAAGAAAAGTAGTGCTTTGGTGCCATCTTGTTGCATAATCGGGGCGGCAATTATTTACAGTTTTTTGCTATTCGCATGCCTCGGCCTCATTACGAATTACTGTTTAGTTCTCCTGACATGAAGCAAAGCCTTTGGTGGCTGTAAATGAGCTTTCTTTGACGATACCAACAGACTCAATAACCAATAGAGCAACTGTGGAATAATCCATATACTGTCTTGTAAACAAAAGTATCAGCAATACCAATGGTATCATGATACGTCACCATATTTACATGTAAGTTTTTCTGAAAACAGCCACCTTAAAGTGTGTATGCCTGGACATCAGACAGCCGTAATACCAAATGTAATGATTTTGTATCGATACGTTATCATACCAGATGAGAAGATGCATTGTGATTTGGACATTTTGTCCCACCCAAACTGCACCTGCCATGTTCAACTGATTTCCATCCTTGTAGCTCCTCCTAGGATGACCCCGGTGCGGCGGTAGCCCTTCGCAATGCCAAGATGGCGCCCCTGCTCCCTACCCCAGGCGCCGACGCATTCTGCCTCCTCACCCGGAAATCGCTGGCAGAGATCGAGAGGCTCCAAGCGGAAAGGCGAAACAAGGCAGCCCGAGTAGACGGACATGACGAGGCCGAGGAGGCGGCGGCCCCCAATGCCGACTTGGAAGCGGGCAAGAATCTGCCATGGATTTACGGAGACCCTCCGACAGAGTTGGTCAACACGCCGTTGGAGGACCTGGACCCCTTCTACAAGGCTCAGAAGGTCAGTTAAACTGTTGCAGTGTGTCAAACATTATAGAATGGCTTCATTAAAAGGGAAGTAACTGTCTTATGGAAAATTTCAAATGGTTGTATACAAGTATTCAGTTCTTTGTAGTGCCTGCCCACCCATGAAGTGTAAAATTACAATATTATAACAACCAATCAACGCTTTACCCAGAGTAGATAAGTCAACATCCATACAGACATCAAGAGTACAAGCATATTAGACATGCCCTGCTTGAGTGATGTGAACATCATAATAAAGCAAATCTGAAGCATGTAAACCAAGTTAATGTTACATATGAGTGACCACAGATTTTCTGTGTAAGAAAAACATGAAACATATTCATGAAGTGCCCGTGACATGATATTGAGGTCAAATGCGGGTGTATTGATACTGTGTCTTAACAACTGTCACGTTTGTATTTTTCAGACATTCATCGTGCTGAGCAAAGGCAACACCATTTACAGGTTCAACGCGGAGCCGGCGTGCTACCTCCTGAGCCCCTTCAGTGGCTTAAGAAGAGGAGCCATCAAAATCCTCATACATTCATATCCTTAACGACGCAGCTCATTTCAGCACGCTCCCCAATATCTCACTTGTTTCCTTAACGATGCCTTAAATTATTTAGCATGTTCATCATGATCACCATTCTGTCCAATTGCGTGTTCATGACCATGAGCAACCCGCCGGCATGGAGTAAAAATGTCGAGTGAGTACGCCGTAGTACGTTTGAATGTCACATTTGATGCTAAGTGTTTTTTTTCTGTCCACAGGTACGCTTTTACCGGGATTTACACTTTTGAGGCCACCGTCAAAGTGTTGTCCAGAGGCTTCTGTATTGGCTCGTTTACATTCCTTCGAGACCCGTGGAACTGGCTGGATTTCATGGTGATCAGCATGGCGTAAGCAAAACAAGCATCAATTCCAAATTGATCCTTGCCCGCATGGCTTCCATGTTGCTACCAGTGACATAGGGTGGGGTGATATGACCTTAAAATAACATTTCTGATTTTCTTTTTGTTGATTTTGTTTACAAAAATCTGATTTCCGATTTGAATTGATTCGCCACCCACCTCCTTTGCTTACATGCATGTTTCTGGGATTTCTTTTATTTCTCTGTCTGCCAAAATATATATTTCAAATAAAAATAAAATTAAATAAAATATTAATATTCCCCCCCCAGAATTAGATTTTTCACTCAGGTCTCTCTACCTGTCAATGTTTTTCTTTCTTTTTAAAAAAAAAAAAAAAAAAGCTGAGTCAATTTGTAGCATTGACATTTTCAACCCATCTTCACCGTTCACTAAGAGTGGGCCCACTCTTTCCTCAGTCTTTAATTTAGTCTTTAGAACTATTTCTAATTTTTGAATACAAACATCCATTGACAACCTGCTGATTCCTTCTTTTGATGTCTCTCCGCAGATACATCACTGAGTTCATCGACCTTGGTAACGTGTCTGCCCTCAGGACCTTCCGTGTGCTCCGAGCCCTTAAAACCATTACTGTGATTCCTGGTACGCCCTTCTTTTTCTATATTACTGCAATTTATAGTTGAGAAACAGCAAGAGTTGTCTTTCAAGTTTATTCCTTGGAAAAGGAGAAAAAAAAACAAGCAGAGTAGGCGCATGGAACTCAATACACGAGGTCTTCTCACTAACCGACACCCAATGTCACACTATATGCGATATGATTTTTAATTTACCAAATCCTCCAGTTCATATAACCATGGAAATTTATTGGAAATGTTCCATCCCTTTGGAACCGTAGTAGCAGCCAGCTTTTTACGTTTTCCATTATGCCAATGGCTCTAGAGTTGCTTTTAACTAATGCGTCTTTATCCTGCCAGGTCTGAAAACCATCGTGGGTGCGCTGATCCAGTCGGTGAAGAAAATGGTGGACGTAATGGTCCTGACGGTCTTCGCTCTGGCTGTGTTCGCCCTGGTCGGTCTGCAGTTGTTCATGGGCAACTTGCGGCACAAGTGCGTGCGCTGGCCCATCCATGGCAACGACACTGGCGATTGGTTCAACGTCACCGACGTGGCGACGCCTTTCAACCACACCGTCGGCGTCAACGGTAGCGATTATTCCAACAGCACCTTCATTTTCACGGAGTACATCGAGAACTCAGGTAGGTTAAATCACAAGTGCTTCTCGAGTGGTTACGCCAGCATAAACAAACATCCATCAAAACACATAATTACACCAGCAACGTTTGCAGAGCAAACATGATAACCGCATGTTTGAAGAGTGCAAATAAAATACATCAAATTTTAAAATTCTACAAAATAAATAATGCCTCTCAATTAGAAATTTCACTTACTGTAAAATGAAATACTCAAATGATAAAAAATTATTGTTTTTGTTTTGTATACAGTGTATTCCCTATATTTCTCTGCCTGTTAAAATAATACATTTTAATAGAAAGGACAAATAAATAAAATAAGGTCAAATCAAATGCACAAATACCCTGAAAGAAGTGAGGCCACAAATTAACTATTTGACTCAATTCTCTGCTTGTCAACAAGTTAAAAATACACATTACAAATAAAAACACAAGTCAATTAAATACCAAAATTTTGTTTTGCACCTGTTTATATTAGAATAAAAAATTTAATATAATACTATGTGATGTAAAGATCCCCCAAAAGCAATAAATGCACAAAATTAGATTTGAGTTTTTCTCTTTCTGATAAGAGTTTAAAAACACACAATTACAAATTTAAAAAAATACAGTAAAATTAGATGCAAATAATTTTTGCACCTGTGCCTAAAACCTATTATTATGACGATTTTGATGATGATTATTATTACAATATTACATAATGTAAAAATTCTCCCGAATTTAATAAAGCCACAAAATGTTTGACTTATTTCTCTGCCTGTCAAAAATACTTTTTCGAACAAAAAAGTCATCATTTAATATGCCCCAAAAAGGTATTTTAGTTCCGTCCCTGTGAAAAAAAAAAAAAAAAAAAAAAATGCAGCATACAAATTCTGGGAAAAAAAAGCTCATCAACTATTTTCTCTGCCTGTCAAAAGTATTTTTTTTAATAATATAAAATTAAGGCAAAAATTGTATCTATTTCTCTGCCTGTCAAAATATATTTTCAAGTGTTGTGTGTTGTTTGTGTGCAGAGAACTACTACTTCCTAGAAGGCAGCAAAGATCCACTTGTATGTGGGAACAGTTCTGATGCTGGGTACGATGTCACATTCATTTCGTCTCATTCCTCGCATCGAAACAAGGTCTCCACTCATTTCACGTCCATGTCTTCACTCTAGAGTCTGCCCTGAAGGCTTCACTTGCATGAAGGCCGGCGGGAACCCAGATTACGGCTACACCAGCTTTGACTCATTCGGCTGGGCCTTCCTGGCGCTTTTTAGACTCATGACCCAGGACTACTGGGAGAACCTTTTCCAGATGGTTGGAATTCTGCAAGCGTTTCTTCTTATTCCTGGACGTGGGGAACGCCTCCTTATTTCTCGTAGCTTCTCGTTTGTTCCAAACATAGATCCTGCGGGCGGCGGGCAAAACATACATGCTCTTCTTCGTGGTGGTGATCTTTCTGGGCTCCTTCTACCTCATCAACCTCATCCTGGCGGTGGTGGCCATGGCGTACGATGAGCAGAACCAGGCCACGCTGCGCGAGGCCAAGGAGAAGGAGGAAGAGTTCCAGCGCGTCCTTGAGCAGCTCAAGAGCCAGGAGCAGGTGCACGCTAAGCTCAACTTCGCTTAGCTTAACTTTGCTTGACTCCTCATTTATAGTAGCTTTTGTAGTATTCACCTGACTATATATACATTATCTGTCTGTCGCGGGAATCCCAGCTATATTGCGGAAATCTGCGGTTTATAGTAATGGTTTTCAACAGTGTTCTTACTGTAATGCCCTCACATGCGGCAAAAGGCAGCCACAGCTGCTAATGCACTTTTCAGCAGTTTATTGGAAGCTGGAAGAACAGTAAGACAAACATGACTGGCACAATTGCACAGGAACTGCTGCAGGCCACAGATCACTCCCAGACACTCATGCAGAATCAATGACGTCACACGCCACCCCAGCAGGCCCCGCCTCTGAAAGGCACATTATCTAACACATAGACACTACAATATGGACAGTATTTTGTATATATTTGATGCTTGCAATTTTTTTTGTGTTAAAATAAGTTTACAGTATTAAAGTGTTTTTAAACGATAAAGATTTAAATGTATTTAAAGCGTGTGGGAAGGGTTAAAAGAAAATTCGAATATGATCTCCTTACACCATATTTTTACCAATAGGTCAGGAATGTATGCCCGTGATGAACGGGGGTTCACTGTAGTAGTTTTGTAGCATTAAACTGACAATTTTGTACTATTTTGTTACTTATAACATTAGCCTGCCTGTTCTTGAGTATTAGCTTCTGAAGCATCAGCCTGGCTATTTTTGAGTAGAAGCTTTTGTAGCATTAGCCTGGCTACTCCTAAGTCTTAGCTTTTGTGGCATTCACCTGACTGTTTATGTGTACTATGTTGATTTGTAGCATTGTCCTGACTCTTCTTGCGTGTTAGCTTTTGTAGCATTCACCTGAGTATTCGCTTTATTAACATTATTATTTATGTATACGAAATAGATTTTTGCAGCATTCACCTGGTTAGTCTGAACTATTAGTGTAACATCAGCGTTGCTATTTCTCACTATTAGCTTTTGAACTGCTTGTTCTCCCTGGCCATCCCTGAGTATCCTTAGCTTTTGCAGCCTGTTCATCCCAAGGGTGTTAGTCGGTGTTGTTCATCGACTTCAAACTCACATTTTTTAAGTTTCTTATGCCCGGCAGGCTCACTGTCCTGAAAGTGAAGAATCTCTGAACAGCGGCAAGTCGCCAAGTCGCCACTCAGCTTCTGAGCTGAGCCTGGAGCGCAACAAAGCCGTCAAAGACTGCAACGGCAAGATGGTCCCAAGCCTTGTGGTGCGATCGCCCACCTTGGATGAGGTCAGTCTCTGGCTCCCCCACCCACCCCAAATCCATGCATCCAATTAAACTGTGAGGCTCCATCATGGACGGTCTGTTCATAGTCTGCTGCAGACAAAGAACTCCGGGAGAGATCTCCAGGCATGCTTCATCCAGACGAGCTTCATTCGGATGAGCAGGGCCAGAGGCAGAGGTCTACTAGCGCCATGGAAGGTACCCTGACTTTTGCTTGGTTATGCTCACATCCATAAGGTGTTAAGCCCCTTGTGGGTGCGAGGAAATAAACGTGGCGTCAAGTTTGTAGCGGAACTGAAATGGCAGCGCAGTCATATTAATATTGCACTCAGTCAGGCTAATGGTTTCATTAGCGCGCTTTACTAAGGATCTCTGTCAACATTCAGCCTTTGCCACCATGTGCTCATTCATTTTTGGAGAATTAAGTCACCGCACGCCTGGAGGCTTTCTCACTGTTGTCACTTTGGTGAACACAGTCAACACCAATTATAGAAACTAGATTAGTTTTTGTACCATTAATCTTACTATTCCTGAGTATTAACTTTTGAAACATTAGACTAGCCCTTCCTGTGTACAGTAGCTAATGGCTTTTGTAGCATTAGCCTGTCTCCAACTGAATACTGTTGTCACCACAATGAAGACAGCCCACAGCAATTATAGAAACTAGATGTAGTTTTGTAACACTAGCCTGGCTATACCTGTGGGTTATCTTACAGTATGTATTGTTACCCTGACTTCTACTGACTACAGTGGACCCCTGCTATTCGCGGTTGATCGGGACCGATCCAGGCCGTAAATTAGCGAATTTCCGTTTATAATTGACTGCCCCTAAAAGTCATATCATTTGTGAAAAGGGATAAAGTTATGATTGTCTATAGTTTTAGTTCACCAAGTACATAAAATGAAATCGTGAAAAATGGAGAAGTCCTCCCAGTTCTCAAAAGCTGTGGGCGTGACCGCTGACAACACACCCTGTACAACTTTCACCTGTCAGTCCTATACGTTTGAATGTCTAGCATATGCCTACTCATGACGATATGTTTGAGCTGCAAAAATCTATCCGCTTAAAGCCTACGGCAGCTGGAATATGACTCACTGAGTTGTTGCGAGGCTTTTCCATCCCACGACGAGAGGCACTCTTCATATACGTAGTAGATATAAAGACTTGATACGGCAGGGCGCTGTGGGACCCCGCCTAACCGACGTGCCAATGTGGCACGTGTTTCCAGTAACTAGCTTCAAACAAAGAAATCAATCTCTGAATTCACTTTACAGGGTCTTTAATGTTAGCCTGAATGTTCCTACGTACTGTACGTATTACCTTTTGAATTCATTAACCTGGCTATTTCAGAGTGGCTTCTTGGATTTTATAGCATTAGTCCAACTGGTCCTGATTATTAACTTCTGTAGCTTTAGTTTGGCTATACCTGTGTGCACTGTGCAGTATTAGCTTTTGTTTTGTTGACTCCGCATTTATGTTAGCTTTTGCTGCATTAACCTAGATATTCCTAAATATTGACTTTTGGAGCATTGGCCTGTCTTTTCCTGCGTAGCAGCTTTTGCAGCATCAGTCAATCTGGTCCTGTGTACTCGTGTTGTTAGTATTAGCACTCTTATCACTAGACCACACTCAAACATATTTATAAAGAGTTTTTATTCTACATTGACACAAGAACCTTGTGGATTTGAAATAATTTGTCAAAGATGTCATCTGTGTGACTGTGTCCAGAGTTGGAGGACGCTCACAGGCCATGTCCGCCGGGCTGGTACAAGTTTGCTGACATTTTCCTCAAGTGGAACTGCTGTGAGCCATGGGTGGCCCTCAAAAAGTGGTTGTACGTCATTGTGATGGACCCCTTCTTCGACCTGGCTATCACCATTTGTATCGTGCTCAACACGCTCTTCATGGCCATGGAGCACTACCCCATGACCAAAGAGTTTGACAACATGCTCTCCGTGGGCAACCTGGTGAGTATTTGATATTTTGGGACCCACTCGCACTATGTACTTGGTCCCTCCAACTGTGCTGCTGTTTATTTCTATTGTGCAAGGTGCCGGTTATCAGGTGGCAAGTGGAGGAAGCTCATTTATATGACACGTACATTGCTCGCGTGCATATATATGCTCATACGTACTGTGGGCTTTTTTGTTTTGTTTTTTGACTCCGTGGATTTTCTAGTTGTTCTGTTTATTTATATAGTTTGAATGAATAAATTGCAAGAGGAGCGATTACATTGATTATCGGACACATACTGTACAGTGCATTGCTCAATCTGACCAAGGTGGCCAGTTATATCGTGACTAACAGGCTCACATAACATGACTAACTAACGGATCACATTACAGTACAGTGTTGCCTTGAGATATGAGTTTAATTTGTTCCGTCACCACATTTGTCATTCAAAACACTTGTATCGCAAATCGCCTTTCCCCATTGAAATTAATCTAAATGCCATTTATCCGTTCCACTAAAAAAACAACTATTTTATAGTGGGTTTTTGTAAAGGGAAATAGCCCTCCATAATATTATACTTTATAAAAAGATATAGTATTATGAAAGTAAAAAAGAGTTTGTACATCATGATTAATACATTGCGACTCCTTCTGGTGTTTGTGACTTGGCCACCGGGCGGCAGTTTACTACAGTCATCCAGACAAACAAATTGTTTCGCTCAACTACTGAAAGTGGCACAGTAATCTGCAGCACTATTAGTCATTTTCAATAGAGGATAAAGAATATATGCCAGTGAGTATAATTATATTGTCTGTCTACTTTTGTTGCTGCACTGATTGTGTTCAAATATCTGTTCCTTAAAGCATAATAACCCCGCTGTTATATGTTATTTTTTGCCCGTCTGTGGCGTTCCCATTATGTGTTAGCATCAAGGAAGCGGACTTAAATACAAAGTTTTGTGGTTATTTTAAACACATAACATATAAATTCTCTTTGTTTTAAATTTAGCTTTAACTGGGAGCACTATTAAACAACTTGAAGACACTTTTTGGAAGATTTGTTCACTACGGTATGCCAAGCCGCTGGTTCTTGTGAAGCTAACTGAGTTCACTGCCACCATAAACACTCATATCACAAATTTCTGCTCTCAATCCTAAGCAAATAAGTGGCCGAACAATGGCTCGTGTCTCGAAAAACTCTTAAGTCAGGTCACTTGTAGTTCAAGGCACCACTATTGTGACACATTGACCAATCATGCCGGATCATCCTACACCTCTTCCATGTGTACCGAACCTAAGTACGCATCAGAGCACTCGAACTCAAATGAGCCAAACATACCAGACTTTACCTGTCAAGTGGGCCAAAGCCCAATTTAAATGACCTGCGCTGCATTTTCTGAATTCTGTACCTTTTGTTAGGTTTTCACTGGGATCTTCACGGCGGAGATGTTCTTAAAGCTCATCGCCATGGACCCCTACTACTACTTCCAAGTGGGCTGGAACATTTTCGACAGCATCATCGTCACTCTCAGCCTGGCTGAGTTGGGCCTGGCGAACGTCCAGGGGCTCTCGGTCCTACGCTCCTTCCGTCTGGTGAGCGACACTCACTCGCGTTCTATGACAGCGCTTCCTCAGTTCATTCTACTGTTATTGTTTGTCTTCCCGCTTGTGCTGTGGAGATAGCTTCGCATCTTCAAGCTGGCTAAGTCCTGGCCCACGCTCAACATGCTGATCAAGATCATAGGGAACTCGGTGGGCGCCCTGGGCAACCTGACGCTGGTGCTGGCCATCATCGTCTTCATCTTCGCCGTGGTGGGCATGCAGCTCTTCGGCAAGAACTACAAGGAATGCGTGTGCAAGATCTCCGATGAGTGCGAGCTGCCGCGCTGGCACATGAATGACTTTTTCCACGCTTTCCTCATCGTCTTCCGCATCCTGTGCGGCGAATGGATCGAGACCATGTGGGACTGCATGGAGGTGTCCGGCGCTGGGATGTGTCTCATCGTCTTCATGATGGTCATGGTCATTGGGAATCTCGTGGTGAGTCAAACTGTTACTTCAGAAAGACTTCCTTGTTTTTCCTTTTGTTTTGTTTTTTCCCTTCCAGGATTGCTTTACAGTATTTCCATCTTAATACCAAACAAGTGTTGACCGAGCATTAGCTTGCATCAACTTCCACAGAGAAAACAGATTGTGCTTCCTCTTGGAAAAATGGCTGTTTTGTGAAAACAATCCTGAATAAATTAACAGTACTAAAATGAGCCTCGGCTGGTCCATAGTTCTGTTGTCGAACACAGCACCCCCTCCAACTCTCTCATGGTCTTGTTGTACAGGTGAGGCAAGGTGACCTCTTGATCCTCCCGACTTGGAAACACATACAGTCCCTCAATCAAACACTGCCCTTTGAATCTATAAATGGGCTTTATGACTTTGCAAATGTTGAGCGCGATTGACTCCATGATTCTGCTCATGTTGTCTGTTACTTTGCGATGATAAAGTCCTGAGGTGCTCTTTTGGAAAAAAAGTTGCAAGAGTAGTTGGAAAAGTAGCAAAGCTTGCAACACTGACTCTTTCTTTTGTACACTAGCTTTTCTTTGTTCACAGCCATTTTGTTCGTGTAAGCAGTGCACATCAGTGGGGATGCGCTTTAAGCTACAGAAGCTTCTAAAAACCTGATTAAACAAACTATCTGTATACATCTGCCTAGTAAAAAATATCAAAATATCAATATATAATAGATGTTTCATTTATTTCTTCCATTGCATCCTTTCTTACGTCACACGTTCATTACATTTTCCTTTTTCCCAACACTGGTACCCCTTTGCACTCTCATCAAAGAAAAAAAAGAAAAATCCTAAAGACAGTGAAAAAGCAACAGACCATGAAAGTACAAGCTCCTGTTGGAAACAAGATTTTGTAAAGAGACAAATTCCAATAAATGCTTGCTCAGCACAGAGCACCAAGTGTCGCTGCCGTCAGGCCAGGACATTCTGATGTTGGAATAAGTGACGTTCTCTTCTGGCTTCCCTTAAAGGATGACGGCCGTGCACTCATCCGGATTATTTCAGTGTGCTCTTTCATGCCCACTTCCTGGTAGGTTATTCATAGAAATAAAAAAAGGAAATGGCTCATCAGCAGGAGAGCTGAAAAGCGCCGACCGCTCAGTGCCAGAATTCTCCAGATGATCACGCCCCCTCAAGTCACCATCTCAGTGGGCCTGTAGCTAGCGTGAGCTCGCTTCTCATGCGGACAGAAAAAATAAAAAATTTAAAAAACTTCACATGGAAGACTTCTATTTAAATCCAACTACTTGAGACGGCAAACACTGATTTTGACCTTGAGTATGTGTCAAGATCCAGCTCAGGTCGGCTTGCTGCCACCACGCCAACAAATGCAAACAGCTGCTGAGCGTATGCGAAGGGGAGTCATCCGAGACGGTGTATTGGACTGTAATTGATGAGCCTTTAGGGTCGTGCACCGATCATATTGCTTAATCCAAGATTTCATACATGTTACCGTGAAGGATAACATAACGGTGAAGCAACTAGCCACATGAGCTAGCAGAATGGACAGACTCGAGTAGGGGTCCGCAATTAAAAGTTATAGAAGTCAAGTCAAAATGTACTGCATGCTTTACAATTATGATAATTTTTAGCAACTTTTCTGACAGCTGACTTTTTTTTTCTAGTTACTTTAATTCCAGCAAAGAAATGGAGAACATGAGCGGAATCATTTTCAGTTTTCCCACTTTCAAATTGTTAACACCTTTTTTTCTTCAATCTTTTCTTGTTTTAACACATTGTGTGATTACCCGTACTTTCTCTTCTCATGGCTTGTTTGCCCACTTGCTCTACTCTCAAATCTGCTCTGAACCAGCCATTTGATTGGCTGTGTGTAATCTATTTTAGTGTGATTTGTAAAAACAAACTTGGAGTTGCACCAAGTTGTTATCTGCGCCTTAGATAAGCAATATGCTTTCTGTTCTATTGAGGGCGACTTCCCTTCGTATGACATATCTTCTAAATCAACTTCAGCATGGCCAGTTGCATTAGTATGTGATTTATTATTATTATTATTCGTATATATATATTTTTTAAGATATGTTGAGAAATAATTAAGTGATGCTGTTGTACTCTAATTTGAAGGCATTTTTTTAACCAGATTTTCTAGAGGTGATATCACACAAAAGCGTTCCCCAAGAGGGGAATTTTATTCCTACACAAAAAGCTCAATTTCTCCAAAATCCATCATCCGGTTTTCAAAATTCTTGCTGCGTTCTACTCAGGTTGAAGTGGCCGTTCCAACCAGACATTGCATTTTGATAGATTGTCATTTTGGGGAAATCTTGTTACGTTGCTACTTCACTTACTTGTAAACCTTCTGCTCAGGTGCTGAACCTCTTCCTGGCGCTGCTGCTCAGCTCATTCAGCGGTGATAACCTATCGACGGCGGAGGACGACGGCGAGCTGAACAACCTCCAAATCGCCGTCGGGAGGATCACGCGAGGCATTGACTGGCTCAAGACAGCCGTCGCCGAAATGCCTCAGAGGATAGTCGACAATAAACCTAAGGCGACCGAGGACCCCAACGCGGAGGCGTTGGAGATGAACGACTTGGACCCTGGCGGAGATGTCAGAAAGGCAACCGGGATCGCAAACTGTTTGTCGCCGGGACGTACTTCGGGCGCCATTTTGGATGGAGAGCTTGCTCTTAGTGTCCCCATCGCTCAGGGAGAGTCAGACTTTGAAGACCCAGACGATGACGACCACGACTACGACTCCAATCTCTCCACTTGTGGAAATAGCCTTCATGATGGTGTAAGATTGACATAATCACTAACTGTGAGGCAGACGTGATCACCGCTACTTTATCGTGCTTCCTCCAAAGACGTCATTAAAGCAACAACTCAGATTATATTATTTTTTCATCCACCATTTAGCATACAGTAAATAACACCAATGTTCCTCTGGCGTCAATAAAAGCTATAGAATTTTCAAATGGAATGTAGCAAGTAGTCTTCCAATCATAAATGTGTTGTGTAGACTCCACCCCAGAGGAAAGAAAATAGGTTTCCAGGCCTCGTGAACGTATTACCATCCCTAAAGGGGGTCTTCTTTCGGCCTGGAAAAAATAAATCAAAGGAACAAAATTTTGGGTAGACACAAGGTTCCTCAGAATGTTTTCTGCTGTCAAAAGCCCATATTCTAGACTTAATTTTTTTTAAGTTTTTATTTTTTATTTATTTATTTTCTTTTTTCAGGAAAGCCTAGAAGACGAGATAGGTCTTTTAAGAGAAGTCAAAGTGAGTGCCTCTCTTGAAAAATACAAGATGTCGTCTCTTGTGCACTTTTAAGCAGCATGTCTCTGCTGTGCCCAAGCAGCTAATGGGCGTGGCAAGCGATGATGGCGACGTGTCGCTGTGCAGCACGGCGGACTATCAGCCGCCACATCCTGAACCAGTGGAAGAGGAGGAGGAAGAGCCGGAGCCAGTGGAGCCAGAAGCTTGCTTCACTGACAGTATGAATATATAGCATGTACAGTCCACCCACACTCTATTGCAGATTTTTGTGTGGAGCATATCTCCTCTGTCGTGGAAATCCTCACTGTATCGTGGACATCATGAGTTTATAGCATCTTTTTTTAATGGGGTTTTACAGCTTTTTACATTCATATAAATAAAACAAATGAGTGGAAAATATAAATATTGATTAAAATGAAGTAAAAAAGCTGAAAATAATTGGCCTTTAAGCAGTCCTGGAGGATTTTCATCCTTTTGGGTTCTGATTGGCTGCAAGCATTCTTGGAGAGAACACTTTCAGTTTTGAATTTAGCCCTACGGTGGTCCCACCCCCAAGCGTCCTGCGTCTTCGAAGACTTTTAGTAATGAACTTCAGCACCAGAGGAAGATCCTGACAATTCAGTAGTCGATAAAACTCCTGGATATGCTTAGGGAAGGACAGAGTTAGGCAGCTTTTTTTTTTTACTGAGAACACAAAAACAGTGAGGTTGGTGTCGACTTTCAACATGGAACACCATGCCTCAGGTCATTTAGCGATGTTCATTGTTACAATAAAAGTACATTGTTATCCCATATTTACTCTTATAGTATTTTCAAAGCATGCATTTAGCAGTATGTTGATTGTATCATAAAAGTTGATGTCTGTGAAGAGGAGTTTACTCTTTCTTGATAAATAGGCTATAACGCTTCTGCTATCTGGACCATAACAAAGAGTGTTATGTGCTGAACACATGAGTTACAACAAACATGTGTGCCCTCATTCCAAAGATGGCGGCTGGAGCATTTTGCGGTCAGAGGTCAAAGGTTGGAGCAATAACCTTGAGGAAGAACACATCTCCACAGAGAGTCATATATGTGATTGTTTACGTTGATGCTATATGCTCCCCCAACTTAATAGCAACAACAGCTGTGTAACTAGGAACTGCCCAAAAGGAAATAAAAAGAGAGGGGACGGACAGAGTGAACTCAGAGCGGTATAGAGACTGTAACTAAACGCACTCTCGTCCCTTTCTCCTTGCAAGTCTGAAAACTGAACTACCTCGGTGTCTGTCTTGTTTTTTTACAAGTGTTTTAGGTGTCTTGAACCTGACATTCATAGAACCTATCCATACTGTACATTCAATTGTGTTCAGTTATGTTTGCTATGTGTTTAAAAGTTGTGTTTTAGTACATTTAAATGTGTTTAAAATGTGGGATGGGTAGAAACTTTTTAAAAAATTATATCGTCTCTATATCCCAGATTTTCACCAATGGCGGATGCGTCTGGAACATATCCCCTGTGATACACAGGGGTTCAATGTATATAGAAGCAACATGGCGATTTCTGGTATCTAACCCATGCTCTTTGTCTACCAGACTGCGTGCGGCGCTGGCCTTGTCTCACCGAAGATGTGGGCACGATCGGAGGCAAGCGATGGTGGAATCTGCGCAGGACCTGCTTCGCCATCGTGGAGCATGACTGGTTTGAAACCTTCATCATTTTCATGATCCTACTGAGCAGCGGCGCTCTGGTGAGTGATCGGAACCCGTCCGAACGGGACTTTGCGGGACATATACATGTCGTCTTGTCCTTCGGCAGGCTTTTGAAGACATTTACATCGAGCGGCGGCGAATCATCAAAATTATCCTGGAGTATGCTGATAAAGTTTTCACCTTCATCTTTGTCATGGAGATGGTTCTGAAATGGACAGCGTACGGCTTCAAGACCTACTTCACCAATGCCTGGTGCTGGCTGGACTTTTTCATTGTTGATGTAAGTTCTCCGACGTTCCAATGAGTTTGTCGCGGGGTACAAACAGTCTGCTTTCTCTGCAGATTTCTCTGATTAGTTTGGTGGCCAACTGGTTGGGTTACTCCGACCTGGGGCCCATCAAATCCCTCCGAACTCTGAGGGCGCTGAGGCCTTTACGTGCCCTCTCCAGATTTGAAGGCATGAGGGTAAGTGATGCACATATGCAGCCACGCTCGAGATTGGCATGTTTGGTTGTAGGAGTTATACCCAAATTTGTGTGAAAATGTGAAGTTCAGATGGTCACCATATGTAACGTCATATCAGGCCCACCACCAGCGCGCCTCCACAAGCCTCAATTTAGCCAGCATCCGAGGATTAACTCTGCATGTGTGTTTTGCTTTTTTGCAACTTTTTTTTTTTCCTGAACGTGTTGCTGAAAGGACAAGAAGAATGAATGACGAGATATAGATTAAGAATGTGAGAATGAAAAAGAAACTGTGAGGAGAATACAAATATCAGTAAAAGGAGAATGTGAGAAGCACAAGATGTGTGAAGAACATAAGAATGAATAAAAGAGAAGAATTTGAGAACGTGAAGAAGAATGTGAGGAAAAGAATAGATGATGACACTAAGTGGTATACAAATTTGTTGGGTGGAAGAAGAATGTCAGGAGAATGTGAGAGAAATTTGGGGTGTGAGAATGAGAGTAGAGTATGAAAAGGAGAAAGTGAGAGGAAAAGGTAGATTATGAGGAGACGAATGTAAGAAGGTGAGAAAAATATTGTAAGGTGGAGACAAAGAATGGAAGGAGACGTATGCGAGAAGGAAAAGAGTGTGAGAAATAGAATGTGAGGAGAAGTAGTTCGCCAAGATGGAGCACCAAGTGTGCTTGTCATTTATAATCAATAGGTTTATGAAGGAAATTTTTACCATTGTTTTAATTAACTTACAATGATATGTATATTACTCTTATGGTCTCACAAATCACAACATGAAGCTAAGCGGCTAACCAAAATGTTATTTGTCAGTATGATTCAGTACACTTCAACTGTGTTGTCTTTACTGAGCTTAATGGCTGTTTTGATGCGTGTGACGTTTCTCCTAGCTTGCATGTTTTACCCCGCGTGGGAGCACAGCCCGGTAAGTGATAAGATGTCAATCGTCGTGCGTAGCCTTGATGACAGATTCTCACGCCCAGTCTTCATTTTTGACCTCACCAGGTGGTGGTGAACGCGCTGGTCGGTGCCATCCCGTCCATTTTCAACGTGCTCCTAGTGTGTCTCATCTTCTGGCTCATCTTCAGCATCATGGGCGTCACCATGTTCGCTGGCAAATTCTACCGCTGCATCAACACCACCTCGGCGGAGCGCTTTCCCGCTGCCGAAATCAACAACCGAAGCGAGTGCCTGGCCCTGCAGGAGGCCACGGGGGAGGCCCGCTGGGTTAATGTCAAAGTCAACTACGACAATGTGGGGAAGGGCTACTTGTCGCTGCTCCAAGTGGTACGTGGAGCTCATCTTTCCAGTTTCCTTCTGGAATGTTCTGTGTTTTAAAAGAAAAAAAAATGTTCTGCTAAATTTGCAGGCAACCTTTAAAGGCTGGATGGACATTATGTATGCTGCTGTCGACTCAAGAGAGGTAAGTACTGTGTGCCCTCGCTATTCACGGTTGTTAGGGACCAAGCACCCACACGAATAGTAAAACATTATCAGTAATGGTCACCCCCGCCCCCAAAAAAAACAAAAACATTTATAAGTGCCTTTAGTAATAGAACCATGAATATACCATAAACTACAGTATATTTCCAAAACACTTAAATATAATTTCAAAGTCACCTTACAACATTACCCTTAAAAATACATTGCTGACAGACATTTGATTTGTGAAAGTACAAAAGAAATGCAAGGACGCTTGCATGTATATCGCCACTTCGCAACCCTTAAAAATACCAATTACTACTTTCATATTAGCCATTTTATGATGATTTTTACACAGTGGCACATTCTCTCATTTTTCTTCTCACTGCCACTCCTTTTTAAAATACATCCCCTGCTTTTTAGCATATTTTTTAAGTGATTTTTTTTTTCCCCAGGAGAACTCTAAAAACGCAGGTCGCCCCGACCAGGCACCACCTTTTAATAGGTTGTTTGTTTGTATGTGTTTAAAGCAGAAGTTTTTTTATGTGCTCTCTAGATTGCTTATTTTCACTTCTGGCGGGTGGGTCTGTAACGTATTCCCTGCTATTAATGCGGGGTTCACTGTATGTCCAAATACATCCCATTCGTGCTATTTGTTGATGTTTCTCAGGTGGAGGAGCAGCCATCGTACGAGATCAACCTGTACATGTACATCTACTTTGTCATCTTCATCATCTTCGGCTCCTTCTTCACGCTCAACCTCTTCATCGGCGTCATCATTGACAACTTCAACCAGCAAAAGAAAAAGATGAGTGTTCAAGCATGACCATTAAACATATTTGCGTCTTGAAATGTGACAGATGGTAGTAGTACTAGTATTAGTAATAATAATAATAATAATGGCATTTTCTGCTGCACTTGGGAGATAAGGACATCTTCATGACGGAGGAGCAGAAGAAGTACTACGAAGCCATGAAGAAACTTGGTTCCAAGAAACCACAGAAGCCAATTCCACGTCCCACCGTATGTTCTCTTTTTATTATTGATCTGGTTTTAGACTTTAATGATGACATGGAAAAAGTGACTTTAATAGATTATATACACACATATCTATGGAGTGCAATTGTGACATTAAGTAAGCAAAGCTGCAGTGTTGTTGGATACACAGTTTAGCGTTCACTTTTGATTACTGACACACACCATAATTTCTCTTGTATAATGCGCACGCATGTATAATATGCACCCCTAAATTTGACTTCAAAATTCTGTAAAACCCTTATCCCTATGTATAATGCATTTTTACAATGGATGATTTTGCTTCTACCCATATGATCAAAACATGAAGTATTATCTGTATTTTATTAGTTTTTTCAAGGAAATATTCTGAAGTTGTCAGGTTCAAGACACCTAAGACAAAATCAAGACAGACACAGAGGTAGTTCAGTTTTCAGACTTGCAAGGAGAAAACGGCCAAGAGTGTACTTAGTTACAGTCTCCAACCATTTTCTGAGTTCACTCTGCCGGATTCTCTCTTTTTATTACTTTAGGGCAGTTCCCTTGTTATATATGAGTTACAACGTCAAAAAGGTGGGGGCATACATGCTTGTTGCAATTCATGTGATCAGCACATAACACTTTTTGTTGTGGTTGAGACAGTATAAGAATTATATACTTCTTATGAAGACACAGGAAACTCCTCGGCTCAAATTTGTCCTTGCACCTGCACGGACATGACTCATCCTGTGGGAGAAAACTTTGCACGCAGTGATGAAACATTTCTCTAACTAGGAGTAAGCAGAAAAGCACAACACATGATAACTTATTTACATTTTTACATCAGAAGTTAAGCACTTCATTTGAACACGTAATTATTTTTATTTACTTGCTCATATTTTGAAATTAACAGTCTTACTTGTATTTAGTAAATGAGAAAACACACAGTTGTGCTCATGTTTGATTACCCAGGCAGAATTTGTAAGATGGGTGCAATTATTTAAATAAAACATGAAAGGCCTGGCAAAACACATTTAGTTTTATTTTAATGGGATTCAAATTAAACTGTCAAGCATTTCAGAAAAGCATTTTCATCAAACAAAACACAACCAGAAAGAAATTAATGATGGTTGTCATCAGTTGTATTAAAAAAAATATATATATATATATATATATATATATATATATATATATATATATTTGACAAATTCTGCCAAGGGTATGTAAACTTATGAGCACAACTATAAATATTGTACCTATATGCAGTCATACTGAATGAAAATGTATGCTACACATTTTTCATAGCCTCTAGGTGACGCTGGCATATTAGAATGAAAGTGTACACCTTTGTCATAACCCCTAGGTGGCGGTGACATATTGAAATGAACGTGTACCGCTTTTTCATAACATCTAGACGGTGGCATATATTTATAAAATGGGAATGTTTTTTTTTCATTTTCCCCTATACTTGTATAATGCGCACCATTGATTTTTGACATGTTTTGGTGGGGAAATGTGCATTATACACGAAATTACGGTAAATGCACTACATAACATTTAATGATATCAGTCACAAGCATAAGCAAGCAAAACCTGTTTGATTAAGACAGGGCTGTATTTAGAGGGTGGCAAATGTGCTCTAATTCTTCTTCCTTGGGATACTTTGAAACATTTTATGAAGACATTTGGGAACTGTTTTAATTTGTGTAAAGATATACTGATATGTCTCCTTTAAATACTGATTCAGTGACAGTGTTGTATGTCGACGAGTTGAAGACCTCAGCTCTGCACGTGTGGCATGATGACATCATCTGGTGCGAACAAGCTAAATTGACCCTTTTGGATTTGGATTTCACCTTGCCCATTGCAGAACTTCCTCCAGGGCCTGGTGTTTGACCTCATTAGTCAGCAGTTCTTTGACATATTCATCATGGTGCTCATCTGCCTCAACATGGTGACCATGATGGTGGAGACGGACAACCAGAGCACTGAGAAGGAGGAGTTCCTCTTCAAAGTCAACCTGGCCTTCATTGCGGTCTTCACCAGCGAGTGCGTACTGAAGCTCTTTGCTTTGCGCCAGTACTTCTTCACCAACGGCTGGAACATATTCGACTTTATCGTCGTCATCGTCTCCATCGCTGGTGAGTGACCACAACAAAGTCAACATACAAGGGTCCGCAAACATCTGTTGTAAGAATTAATGACTGGAAGAGGGTGCGGTGTTACTCTTTCACGACATGCAGTTTGACGACTCTTTTTGTGTGTCTGGGTGTGTGCAGTGGCTGACAGCAGAGCCTGCGTGTGGGTGCTGATTGTGTTTGTGTTGCACTGTTCTCTCGGCGTTCAATAAACAGCTGAAAAGTATCGCAGGCTGTGGCTCTATTCCCACTTATGAGTGCATTACAGTAAGTATACTGTAAAAACTCATTCAAAAAACAATCGCTGTAAACCATATAATTTCCGTGATATTGCGAGGATTTCCAAAACAGACAAGTAGATACGTATGTTCCACGAAAAATCAGCTATTTGGCAGGGCCGTGGTAGGTGACCAGCAATATAGTGAAGAAATTACTGTATATCATATCATTATCTCTCACCTCTAAAAATTTATATTGCATTGTGTCGTATAGTTATCTCTAATTTATGGTATCGATTGGGGCTGGTACAAATTATTGTAACGCAATGCTTCACCCTTGACAAAATATCCTTATCAAGGTATATTGTATTATCTGAGACGATACGGTATGAATTTTGCTCCGGAGAAAATATGCATAGGACTCTGTCATTCATGAAAGTAGCAGTTTGACAACATTTCCAAAAAATGACAATCTGTCAAAATGCAAAGTCTAGTTGGAATGGCCACTTCAAACTGAATACAATGCACCAAGTATTTTAAAAATCAGATGATAGGTTTCAGAGAAATTGTGTTTTTGGTGTGGGGGGATCGGTGACAAAGTGCAGCCTTGGCGGAGTCCCACCCTCACCGGGAACGAGTCAGACTTACTGCCGGATATGCAGCCGTACAGGGACCGAACAGCCCGTATCAGGAGGTTCGGTACCCCGTACTCCCAAAGCACCCCCCACAAGACTCCCCGAGGGACACGGTCGAACACCTTCTCCAAGTCCACAAACACATGTAGACTAGTTGGGCGAACTCCCATGCACCCTCGAGGACCCTGCCGAGGGTGTAGAGCTGGTCCACTGTCCCACGGCCAGGACAAAAACCACACTGCTCCTCCTGGATCTGATTTTCGACTTCCCGATGGACCCTTCTCTCCACCAACCCTCAATAGACCTTACCAGGGAGGCTGAGGAGTGTGATCCCCCTGTAGTTGGAACACACCCTCCCGTCCCCCTTCTTAAAAAGGGGGACCACCACCCCAGTCTGCCAATCCACCAATCACCGATTCTGTTCATAACTTTTATGGACAGAATACAAGCGGCCAAAATGAGTTTCCTCCGCAGGGTGTCCGGGCTCTCCCTTAGAGATAGGGTGAGAAGCTCGGTCATCCGGCGGGATCTCGGAATCGAGCCGCTGCTCCTCCACATCGAGAGGAGCCAGATGAGGTGGCTGGGGCATCTGATTCGAATGTCTCCCGGACGGCTCCCCATTGAGGTGTTCTGGGCACGTCCCACCGGGAGGAGACCCCGGGGACGCTGGCCTTCGGCTGGCCTGGTAACGCCTCGGGATCCCCCCGGAAGAGCTGGATGAAGTGCCTGGGGAGAGGGAAGTCTTGGGCGTCCCTGCTAAAGCTACTGCACCCGTGACCCGACCTCGGATAAGTGGTAGAAAATGGATGGATGGATGGATGGATGGGTGTAGGGGGGAAAAAATCATTTTGGGGAAGATTTTTATGTTCTATCAGCAATAGAAAATCTGGTCAAAAAATCACTTTAAATTACAGTTAAACAGTGTATATATAACTTGATTATTTCTCATCATATCTCCTCATCTGTTTCATCTGCTTCTCTGGGAACCACTTCTCTCATTCGCTGACAGTTTTCAGTTAAAAATATCTACCAATAGATCATACGGTTCGAAATTTCAAGGGGTTCTCTAGTCGACGTGTCAAAATTACAATGTAATTTCAAACAGTGTTTCTTGCCCTAAAACCTCGACTTGAGTAGCACGAATGGAACATTTTTTCATCAGAGGAGTCGTGTGGGCAGGAGTATAGGTCATGTATTTTAGTAATCAATTGTTTTCTGTTGGATATATTGTAGAAGTTATCATTTATTTGCTTAGCTTGCATTAGTATTATGGACAATTTTTAGAAAGAAAGATGTCTCGCCTTCAAGAAGATGACTCAGCAGGAATCATCTGAGAGAAGGACGTGGCCGGGACGTGGCAGGTGTTGGTGCCATGTTTTCACCTTGAAACCCTCCCCTTAGTGTGTTGTGTCTTGTAAACTTAGAAACCTCCCTATTTTCAAATAAATGCAGGAGCGACGGGAGAGATTGTTTAGAGCGTGTTGAGAGGCTGTAATCTGAACAATCTCCCATGCGCCCTCCTCATGAGAAAAAGAAACCAGCGTCTTCATTCCTTTTGTGTCTATTTTTTTATAATGTTGGGCAAGATAAATCCAACATTTTCCCATCAAAGAGCTCATTCAACGTTTTTTTAGCAAATTCCACCAAGATAGGAGCCACTTGCCACGTTGCTAATGAAAGTCCTTCACTTGCAGGCACAATGCTGTCGGACCTGATCGAGAAGTACTTTGTGTCACCGACCCTCTTCCGCGTGATCCGTCTGGCCAGGATTGGTCGCATCCTGCGTCTCATTAAAGGAGCTAAAGGCATCCGGACACTCCTCTTTGCCCTGATGATGTCGCTTCCCGCCCTCTTCAACATCGGCCTGTTGCTCTTCCTCATAATGTTCATCTTCTCCATCTTCGCCATGTCCAACTTCGCCTATGTCAAGAAAGAGGCGGGCATCGATGACATCTTCAACTTCGAGACGTTTGGCGGGAGCATCATTTGCCTCTTCCAGATCACCACGTCGGCCGGCTGGGATGGGCTCCTGCTTCCGATGCTCAACAGGGAGCCCCCCGACTGCGATCCCGACTTCGAGAACCCCGGCACAGACGTGAGGGGGAACTGCGGCAGTCCGGGCATGGGCATGATATTCTTCACCAGCTACATCATCATCTCCTTCCTGGTGGTAGTCAACATGTACATCGCCATCATCCTGGAGAACTTTAACGTGGCGCAGGAGGAGAGCAGCGATGCGCTGTGCGAGGAGGACTTCGAGATGTTCAACAAGACATGGGAGAAGTTTGACACGGATGGAACCATGTTCATTGAGTACACCCGCCTCTCAGACTTTTGCGACATGCTGCAGGAGCCACTGAGGGTTGCCAAGCCCAACCGCCTTCGCCTGATCCATATGGACCTACCGCTGGTCATTGGCGACCGCATCCACTGCCTGGACGTCTTGATGGCCGTCACGGAGATGGTCCTGGGAGACACACTGGAAATGGCGGCCATGCGGGAGAGTATCAAGACCAAATTCCTCCAGAGCAACCCCACCTCGGACTCCTTCGCGCCCATAACCACCACTGTACGCCACAAGGAGGAGAATTGGGCCGTCACCGTCATCCAGCGGGTCTACCGTAGCCACCTGCTGCGGCGCGGCCTCCGCCATGCAGCCTTCCTGTCCCGCTCCAAGAGGGGGGCCTCCCAGGACCCGGTGGAGAGGGAGGGACTGATTGTGTGCAAAATGGGAGCTCTATATGGCAGCCTCGCTGACCCCCCCGAGGAGAAGGCGTCGCCAGAAACCCGACCTGGTCCTGTTGCTCCTGGGTCGATTTTCATAGCAGTACCTGTGGAAATCACGAATGAGATGGTACTACATTCTGCCCCCGAGCCAGATCGAGCCCTCGGCAGCTTTCAAGAACACCTCAGGGAGTCGCTTGTGTAACCAAAACACTTTCGTGTACTATTTTTGCCCCGTAGGATCTCCAGTTGCACTTGTTTTTTCAACTGCATTTTGTTGCCATTTTTACGATGAATGACTTAGATCCTTCTTTAAAACTCGAACAAATGTTTTGAGGAATGCAAGAAAGCTTGCTAGTAGTCTTGGAGTTCTCCAGAGCAGTCTTAAGATGACATTTGGGAGTTTCAGCATCAATTGTTTTTAACTTGGTCTTGACTTAAAACATCATAGGCTCTTTTACATGGAGATCCTGCAAAACAGCAGCATCAGACACAATAGCTTTCAACACAACATGGCGCAAGAAGTGAGTGTCTGGTGTTAAACATCACATTTCTGTACCATTATGTGACTTATTTTTTGCAAGCTAGTCATTAACCTAAAGTTTCGCAGAGAGATTCCGTAAAATTGCTGTAAAGTGCTGTAACAGCTGATCCAGTGTTTATCAGCTTGTGCCTGTTATACAGAACCCAGCAAACTGGAATGTTACAGTGACACAGCATCACATGGTGTGACATATAAAGTATTTGTCTGACAGCAACAATTGTTTTAAACCAAAAATAATTATTCATCATGTGTATTTATTATTTTTGCTATGATGTTATTAACTTAAAAGTCTGTAGATTCTCAGTCATCCAGGTCATGATGATCTCCAAAAGTGTAATCTAGGCAACTAGACTCTTCTTGATTGTTGAACAGGTTTCACCTTTAATCCAAAAGCTTTTTCAATTTTATATCTTTAGGTGTGAAGTCCTACGATTTACATCTCTAGTGGGTTTCTCCCCTGTTGGTGGTCACATTGGTAGTTGTTGTTGTTGCCAGGTGTAGCTGGTAAATGACCGTTTACCTCTTTACCTGCCTGATTTCAAAATGTGTTGTTAGTGGCCACTTTTCCAATGGAATGAGATGATTGTTGGGGGAGAGATGTCAGCACATTTTAAGCAGACAACGCATAGACATCCTCTGTTGTTAAAAAAAAAAAGCCTTTCTAGATTGACTTCGATGGCTTCTCTCACACCTTTTTCAAATCTGCTGTCTTCTCTGTCCAGAATCTGGACATTATTGTCCTCAAAGGAATGTCTCTTCTTTTTGAGATGGAAATCAATTGCTGAGTTTGGACCGGAAGAGGCTGCCTTCCTATATTGTGTCATGCGTTTGTGTAGGGGATGCTTGGCTCTCCAATGTAGAGGTCACCGCACTCCTCACTACGGTGAACCAGCTTCTGTCTGAGGCTGTTGCTGGGTTTATTGGTGTTTTATGTTTGGAGAAAATCCTTCTGAGTTTCTCTTACAAACCAGCCACGTGTAGGACCACCACATTCCCTCTTCTGTTTTTATCCTCAGCATTGGGTGTTGTGATCCTATTCTCCTTGAGTATTTAGCAAAGGCCGAGTTAGGATATCCACGGTTACAAACGTAGTTAGAGCCTTCCTGATGTGTGTGCTCATTCTGTGTTCCATTGTTGGTGATAGGCATCTTCTGTGCTCTGTCTTTAAGGGTTATGATAACCCCTGGCTTATGTTCTAGTGGCTGATTGGAGTCAAACGGTAGGTACTGCGCTGTGTTGAAAGGTTTTCTGTAGAACTTAATATTGAGGCTTCCCTCCTGCCCTGCATACAGTTCGCAGTCCAAGAATGTCAATCTGTTCTCTTTATTGTCTTCCAGAGTGAAACTGATGTTGCTGTCCATAGAGTTAATGCATTCAGTAAACCTTTCTACTTTTCAGCCTTTGATCTTAATACGTGTCATTCACATAGCTGAAATAGTGGCTGGCCTTAGTTCCTCTCGGGTCCAGTGTGTTTCTTTCCACTTTTTCCATGTACGTATGTGTTCGCCACATGGGAGAGGAAAAGTGAGCCAATGGCATAGCCATAGGTATGCTTATTAAAATTTGCTAAATTGAAAGTAAGTGATGCTAAGGCCAACTTGAAATCGGTTACCTCCCTGGTCAGGAGTGAGATTGGTTCTGTCCTGTAGACTAGAGTAGTAATTCCCTGATTCCAGCAAAAGCGGAAGCGATGCATGTGAACAGGGAGGTGAGGTCGCATGGCACCACAGTTATGTCTGTAGAAAATAGCAGTTTCCGGACCTTGTTGGTGAAGTCTGTGGAGTTGTGGATGTGGTGTGGGGCATTTCCATTCAATGGGGGTTTAATGGTGGCTGTTCTGGCATAAAAGGGATACAGATCCTGCTTTCTGCTTGACCTAACAGCCGAACACGACCAAAAAAAAGAAAGAAAAGTGATGCAAAATGATCATTCACCAGCCACACCGGGCAACAACAGCCCTCGTATGACCACCCCGAGTGTACACACCCACAAGAGACATACAGGTAGATAGGGGGACTCCACACCTAAATATTAGAATGGAACAAGCCTTTAGGGTTAAAAGTAAAATGTCTTCAACAAGCAAGAGGTCAGTTGCCTCTTTTCAACTTTTGCAAATGATTTACCTTAAGTTTCACACTGAGATCCCGCAAAATTGATGCATCAGAGCCGTAAGAGCAGATCTGACATTTATCCACTTGTGCTTTTTATACAGAACCCATGGTGTGACGTATAAAATATTTGCCAGACAGTGATGATTGCTTTCAACACAACATAGCAGGAGAAGTATCGAGTGTTAAACTTCTTGCCGACTTTCCGCTATTCCCTTTCACACAGCCGTCACTCCACCTCTGATATGTCTGTCTAGATTCTCAGTCATCCGGCTCATGGTAATCCGCAAACCTCTGATAACACTTTGGAAGCCAGGAAATTCTTTGGTCACCTTCTTCGCACTGCTGTGCGCATGCATCCCTTTCACACAGATCAACGAAATGCAGAAAAAGCCGGCTTTGGCAGGTAGTGTTAAAGAGGCTAGCGTTTCCAGATGTTCGTGTCTGGTGTGACGTGAAAAATGTAGTGGCTAGCGACAACTGCTTTCAACATAACGTGGTGGGAGAAGGGAGGGCCCAGTGTTAAACTTAAGACCCCCGTGTATCCTTACACACACGAAGCCTTTGCCTCTGATACCACTTTGATACGACTGTACCTTAATTAAAATCGATCTGAGTTTAACACCAAAGCCAGTTAGCGGCTCATTAGAGGCGGCTAACATTTAGCGAGGGCCGCTCAAATATTGCACTGTTTATTTTTAGGCCGTCCAGGTCCAGTTGCAGCCGATGAGGACTATGAGCGTCTAAAAAAGAACTTCATCCATCAGCGTGCCTGATAGATGTTTTTGTCCACTTCCCGTTGTCATGCCAGGAGACCTTGAAAGGGCAGCACTCATGTTTACATGTCCATATGGTATTAATAATGTTATTAATAGTTCAACTCTTCAAGTCGCTTTTGGCCTCACGTTGACGCTGTTGCGACTCTCTAAAGGTTGTTTCACTTGCTGTCTTAATTGAAAAGGTCTTACTCTGAATATTAGGTACACACAAGCACTGTTGTATCGTGTTGTGTGTTGGTTTAAACGTGTTGTGTGTCCTTTTTAAGGGGAAGAAATTATGCTTTGTGTTATTTCCCTTTGGTAATTTTGACCACACTATTTAAATGCTGACTTAAACTTTGTTTACATTTGGAATTCAGGGGAGAAGCATGACCGGACGAGGGTGTTATACTATCTGAATTGTGTATTATTTGTTACTGTAAAATCCAGAATTAAATGCTTGTGATGGGTAGAAAAGGGGAAAGTTTCTTCCCGTTTTGGGCTGTATAAAGGTCGTCGTCTGGTGCCCACCATCTCAAACTGCAACACAAGCCTCCGCTCTAGTGTTCTGAAGATTCAACTAATATCACAGAGAGAGAAAAATCTCCCCAAAGTGCTGAACATGAAATAAACATTTGTATTTTTTATGGTATTGATTTGGAGCGCGGCACGGTGGGCGACTGGTTAGAGCGTCAGCCTCACAGTTCTGATGACCCGGGTTCAATCCCCGGCCCCGCCTGTGTGGAGTTTGCATGTTCTCCCCGTGCCTGCGTGGGTTTTCTCCGGGCACTCCGGTTTCCTCCCACATCCCAAAAAACATGCATAAATTGGAGACTCTAAATTGCCCGTAGGTGTGCATGTGAGTGCGAATGGTTGTCTGTTTGTATGTGCCCTGCGATTGGCTGGCAACCAGTTCAGGGTGTACCCTGCCTCCTGCCCGATGACAGCTGGGATAGGCTCCAGCACGCCCGCGACCCTAGTGAGGAGAAGCGGCTCAGAAAATGGATGGATGGATGGATTTGGAGCGCTACAAACGTGGTATGTGACATAACAGCAATCTCCTGTTTTTTTTTTTGTTTTTTTTTGTTTTTTAACACTTCTGTTTGTTTTTTTGTTTTTTTTGTTGTTTTTATTAACACTTCTGTTTGTTTGTTTGGTTTTTTTTTAAACTTTTTTTACACTTCTGCTATACCGTGGTAAGACATATTTTCTTGCAAAGAAAAACATCTCAGTATAATTTTTTTTTTTTTTTTTTTTTAAACATAAATGCAGGAACTTGTGGAAATTCCTGGCTGTGTCCTACATGTGACAGCAATCGCCTAAATCTTTACATCTGGGCTGTAAGGTAACAAGCAAAACACAAGATGCATTTCCTTGCAAAGAAAAACATCACAGCCTGAAATAGAAAAAAGCAACTTCAGACGTTTATGGCAAGAACTCACTGTGTGGAAGCTATAGGGTGGCAAGAGGTATTTTCTTGCTAAAAAAACATCATGCCAGTCCAAAAAAGAAGAATGAGCGGAAGAAACATGTGGCATGTACTGGCTCTTGTCCTACATGTAACAGCAATCTCCTGTTTATTGTTTTTTTTATATATATATATATATATATATATATATATATATATATACTGTACGCCTGGGCTGCAGGGTGGTGAGATATATGTTCTTAGGAAGAAAAGCATCTTAACACAAAAATGACGCTGCAAGAACATCTGGCAAGTACTGGGTGTGTCATAGAAATCTCCCGTATTCTTTATACATCTGTGCTATGGGGGCTACAGGGTAGCCTGACCCTTTTCTTGTGAAGAACAACACCAGTCCGAAAAAAGAAAAAGTATCTGCAGCAACTTGTGACAATTACTTGAATCTCCAGTATGCCCCCACCCCCCCCCCCCCAAAAAAAAAAAGGAAAAAAAAACAAAAAAAAAAAACAACTTGCCATTGAACTTTTGTACGTTTTCCACACGGTTGGTTATTAGAGCTTTAGCGATTTAAAAAAATATATATATTGCAAAAACAAAGAAACAACAAATCCAGATGAGGTAACAGCAGTCTCTTATTTTCTTCCATGCTTAAAACGGGTAATTTGACAAATAAGCAACAGGTATTAACTCAGATGTATATTGTTATGCCTCAAGGGAAATGTACTTGTTTGACTTTTTTTGTGAGCAGCTCCGCCCTCTTGTTTGCATCCGCACAAGTGAAAGTGTGACTACTCTCCTCCTCACTCCGGCACATTGTCCCCATTTTTCATGCACAGATTTCAGCATTTAGATTAATTCTTTTGTTTTGTGTGTGTGTGTCTTTGCATGCCCATCATGCGCTGTTTTTTGTGTGGATTATGTGCTCTAACGGTGCTCAACGTGTCAGGTAAAATAACTATTTCTTATCTTGTTTTTGTTTTATTTTGGGGTCTCTCTTTACTTCCTGGACATCTGGAGGAAAGAGGAAGTTAGCCTTTGTGTAGTATTCTTATTACCGTACACCTATTGTTCATTTCAAGTATATATTTTTACAGTCAATGTGTATATACAGTGTGTGTGTGTGTGTGTGTGTGTGTGTGTGTATATTTATATTTATATATATATGTATATATATGTATATGTATGTGTGTGTGTGTGTATATATATATATATATATATATATGTATATGTATATATGTGTGTGTGTATATATGTATATATATATATATATATGTATATGTGTGTGTATGTATATGTGTGTGTATAAATATATGTGTTATATACACGTATATGTATATATATATATATGTTAATTGAATTATTTGTTATTTTGCTGGAGATTGTTTTCACTTGGAGGACACAGCTAATGGCTGCCAGATGTTCCTGCAGTACTTTTTTGTTTTTTTTTGGGCTGGGATGTTTTTCTTATAAGAGTAGCTGTCACATAGAGGAGACAGACAGTATTTGCCAGAAATTCCCGCAGCTCCTTTTTCCTCCTTTTAAATTATTTGACTATTTCACATTAAGGATTTTTATAGACGCTGTTGATCCTTATAAAGTAATAAGGGCAGTACTTAGCTGTAATTAGAAACGCAAGTTGCGGCAAGGTGAGTGAAGCACGCTGACTGAGTGAAAGGAATCAGGGACTATTTGGTTTTATCAGTTGCAAAAAAGTTGACTTTTAATCATTTGACTTTCGTCCACTCAGCCACTGTGAGCCGCGAGCTCGCCATCACCCAGAAGCCGCGCTTCTACGGCGTGAGGCCCGGCCGGTTCGTCACAGTCTACTGCGCGACCTCCCACCAGCACCTGCCGGTCGAAGCGCACTGGTACAAGGCCGCCCGGTACAACCAGGACGCCGCTCAGAGACGCCTGCTGGAAGGCGTCGTGACTCGCGACAAAGATGTCACACTCAATGCCTTCCTCATCCTGTACGATTTGAGCCCCGAAGACAGCGGCATCTACTTCTGCCGCATCAACGAAACGTGGGGGCCCGGCACGCAACTGCAAGTGGCCAGTATGTTGCAAAGCCATACAGTGGAAATTTTTGGGGATGAAAAAAAGTTTCCCCACCTTTATTGTGAACCGTACCATCAACAATTAAAGAAGTATCCTACATGTGACAGCAATCTCCCATGATCTTCATATGTCTGTGATGTGGAGTTAAAGGGTGGAACGATGGTACCCTTTGCGTGCAAAGAGGAAACATCCCAGCCTGAAACTATAATGACTAGCTATAACTATAATCTCCCATCTTGAAAAAAAACTTTCCATTGACCTTTTTGTAGTTTTTCCCACAAAATCAAATTTGGATTTTAGAGCTTCATAAGGTTAAAATAAAAAGCCTGTTGCTAAAATATAATCTAAATCAGGTGTCCTGTTTTCTTCATAAGGACTTTGTTGTGGGTTGTACTACATGTGACAACATCCATCCATTTTCTGAGCCGCTTCTCCTCACTAGGGTCGCGGGCGTGCTGGAGCCTATCCCAGCTGTCATCGGGCAGGAGGCGGGTTACACCCTGAACTGGTTGCCAGCCAATCGCATGGCACATTCAAACAAACAACCATTCGTACTCACAGTCATGCCTACGGGCAATTTAGAGTCTCCAATTCATGTGGGAGGAAACCGGAGTGCCCGGTGAAAACCCACGCAGGCACGGGGAGAACATGCAAACTCCACACAGGCGGGTCCGGGGATTGAACCCGGGTCATCATAACTGTGAGGCTGACGCTTTAACCAGTCGCTCACCGTGCCGCCACATGTGACAACAATCTCCTCGAAATCTATAAAGCTCTAAGAATGAAGTGGTTCATGTTTGTGATCATAGTACACAAGTTCAATGGAAACTAGGCCTTTTCTATCATTTTTGGTTTTGCGGGAGATTGTTTTCTCCAGCACGACACAGCTCGTACTTGCCACAAGTTCCTGCAGCGATTTTCTTGTTTGGGCTGGATTTTTTTTCTCTTCACAAGAAAACGTTCTTGCAACTTTCCACCCTGTGGGCCACACAGCCCAGATGTACAGTATACGGGAGATTGCTGTCTTGTGTAGGACACAGCCAGTACTTGCCACAGGTTGCTGCAGCTTTTTTTTCTCATTTGGGCTGACATGTTTTTCTTCACTAGAAAAGGGTCTTGGCACCCTCTAGTCCACAAAACCCGGACGTATAAGTACTGGAGATTGCTCTCACATGGAGGACGCAGCCATTACTTGCCACAAACATTGTTCTCCTCTCCTTAAAGATTTCAGTTTGTTTTTTTAATCGAATTGTTCCCGATAAACATTTCTGAAATAATTCATCTTGGTCTTGTGTTTTTGGTAATTATTTGAATTGAACCTGTCACCTTGTAAATTCCCCCCAACAGGGCCCGTCAACCGAGCACAGGCGGTGCACCGCAGCAACATGAAGGACGCCCTCTTGCTCCTTCAAGGTCTGATGCTGGCCGTCATCGTGGCGCTTTTACTTCAACGCAATCGCAAAATGGTGAGAAGACAAGCAAATGAGAGCATGTCACTATTGGGCGTTAGCTCATTGCATCAATGTATAATAGTATTTTTTTTTTTTTTTGGTTAAAAAATAAATAAATAAAATGTCCCAGTCATCGAAACAGCAACTGAGAATTTACACAATTTAGTTTGGACTACAATGTGCACCGCTAATCATTTGGAGGCTTCACCCTGAAAATGGGGATGTGAAGACACGATCTTTCTCACGTCCCCTTTTTTTTTTTTTTTTTGGTGACTGTAGTTGAAATTGAAAAGGAGAGAGAGCATCTACGAGGAGCCCGAACTCGAGCACATCTACGAGGTGAGTTAGGCCACCACATTAGGTGGGCTGCACACATTACAACGTGATGCAGTGCGTGTGTGCGCGTGTGCAGGGCCTGACCATCGAGGGGTACGAAGGAGGGGACTTGTACGAGGAGCTGGCGGTGTACGCAGAGGCCGGCAACTGCGCCGAGGCCCCGTGGGAGTGACGTCACACCGACGATTGTTGCGTGTGCACTATCCTCGATGGCCATGCTATCGCTTTTAGGCGGACGTTGCGTGTGTTGAAGCTTTTCCCGCTCCTTGTCGCGCGGCATTGACGTCACGTCCAACGGTATGTTGCTGTTGCACATGTTGCCGTTCTTTGCTGTGCTATGGTATTTCTTTTACTTGTTTTGATTAAAAAAAGGAAATGGATTCACTATTATTTTCAATTTATTGACCGAGTGAGTGAGTGAGTGAGACTGTGTGTGCGTGCGAGTCCATTTAATTGAGCTGTGCTCTTGTTATATAACCACAATATTTATCATTCTGCTATGCAAAGAAAATCCTAAATTATATACAGAAATTTTAATACAATTATAGTATATGTACTGCAATAACAAAACACAGTACATCATTAATAATACTGACAATGTGTGCTGCGATCCACCTGCTAGTATTAAAAAATATATAATTCAAACTGATAATATAATTTATCAAACATATATCCCAACATTTATTCCATTATATATATACATTTAATGGTGTTATTATCTACACAATGTTAAAAAAAATTATCATTAAAAATAAAATAAACACAGTAATACACACTGTAAAAAGAACATTAATTTTAGTATTGTGATATACATTATTGCTGAATTTTTTGTTGTTGTATTTATTACACATTTTTTAAATTTTGTGTTTTAATGATACAGAAAGTAGTGATTTTAATTGTCTTATGAGCTGTTGCTATGCATTCATTGCTTTAAAAACCTGACGACCCCCATTGAGGCTTATTGTATTCTATTCTAGTCTGTTCTCAAAATAATGCTCGTCTTTCGTGTGTATATCTTGTGTGACCCAACAAAAACAACAGAAATCCATTCATATTATTTATTAGTTGTTGTTGTTTTTTTTAAATTTCTTTGTACTTACATTTTAAATAGCATATAAATTATTTAAATAAAAAAAATATCTTTAAAGAAATATCAACAATAAATACATAAATAGATTTTTTTAAATATTTCTTTTCCGTTTGTTTGTTTGTTTGTTTGTTTGTTTTGACTTGGTTGGAGTCAGCTGGCTTGCTCGGAAAATGTGCATTTTGGCTTCACGTCTGACCATCTCCCAGGCCTCTGCACTGTGCTCCTGCAGACACCGCACGACAACTATGTTAGCATTCATGCATGGACATACAGTACATGTACATGTAGATCCAGTAGCTATTCTCTAAATTCACTATAAACTCACCTTTTGATCTCGAACCTCCTTTGAAAGTCTCTTGAAATAATTCGCTAGTTTTTTGCTCGAGCGTGGCTTCGTGTTGTTCATCTAAATATACAAATAATAACCTTAGGTACAAATGTGAAATGTAATTCTGTGTGTTTGCCTGTGAGCATGTGTTAATGAGTGTGTGTGTGTGTGTGTGTGATTATGATTATGATGCATTTGGGTGGAGTCAGACTGAGTGAGTGTAAGCGAGAGAGAGTCATGGCGTGCGTAAACCTTACACAAGTCTGCAGCCCGTCTTTCTGCTGGTGGATAATGTTGAGAAAGTGGTCCAGCGTCGTCTTGTCCAACCCCGAAGATGCGTGGACATTGTCAAAGAGGTTGGCAACCTCTCGCAGGACCTGCACCTCGAAACCGAGACGGGAAAACGCCTGTAGATTTGGAGGGGATGGGGGGAGGAGAGGAGGAGGGGAGGAGGGCGGTCACATCACACGGTGACGACTTCAAAAATCAAAATCACCCTCTTGAGAGAATTTCCTTGTTTGATTATCAGAGAGATTTGTTTCATCAACAACTTTATGCTCCAGCTCTTTAGGGAATGGATAGACAGATTTGTTGTGGACGTTTCAAAGGGATGATTTACCGACTTGTTGGCGGCTCGCTCGTACAGTTTGCCAGGGAAGACCACCGGGCTCTTGAGATCCTCCGTGTTGTTACCAGCCTGCACACAAAACAGTAAGTGTTCACCAACAATCACAAGAATGTTCTTAAAGGGGACATTTTATGGAAAATACTTTTGAATGTTTGTATCCAGAGAGTTGATTCTCTTCAGTGTTTGCCCAACCACCACGTGTGAAATTAAACAAGCATTCTCGATGTTTCAATGACGTCACAATTTACAGAATAATCACCACCGCTTGGGTGGGTGCAGATCCAGAGCCACTTTTAAACCACGGCCAGACTTAACGCTTAAAACACACACTTTTTAGCTTGTGTTTTGAAAAGGTTGAGAAGCACTTGGTTGCAATAAAGACAAAAAAAAAAAAAAAAAGAAGAAGCAGCGTTCTACGTGACTATTTCATGATACATCTGCAACCGACTGGGTTTTATTTCGACGTGTTCGGCGAGTTTGCCTGAATTTCGGAGGTGTGCGAAGCCATCGATAAAAACACTGGAGACGTGTAAAAACCGTATAATGTAAAAAGTGTCACAATAATAATAATAATGTAATACAGTATAATCGCACAGTAACCTAGAAAAAAAACGATTTCTTCAAATGGGCTTGAAAAGTGTCGCTATAAAGTAAGACGAGTTTGTTCCAGAACATTCTTTCAATTTCCCACCAGAAATTCTGATACTATTATTTTTACATGATAAAATAATGTCAATAATAATAATAAAAAAAACGCGACTAATAAGACATGTTTTCTTTTTGAACAAAGTTCCTTCGTCACTCATCATTGAGCTTACCATTTCTTTCAGTAACTTCAGGGATTCGCCATAATATCTGTTATATTCGTTTTTAATCCACGGGCATCCCGAGACATCAGCGTCGTTGCTCACTGCGCTCCAGAGCAGGAAGGCGACGATTATCTGAGCAATAGTTGGATTTATTTCCATCGTCTTGGCCCGTAAGGTGTCGAGTTTGTATTTTGAGTTCTGCCGCCCAATTTTTATGCCGCACTTTTATAGGTGCATCTGTAGCCGGACGAATCACACTGGAAGGAATTTCATTTTTCAAGTGACCTCACCGAATTCGGATTGAAATTTGATTTCGTTCATAAAAAGTCATATGTCACGTTTGAAGCCTTGTGATCCGTATTGGGAGTTTCGATTCCTATTAATAATAGTTAGGTTTTTATTTTTTAATGGGTTATTAAGGCTGTCGGCGCGTCAAATTACTTGCAGTATAGTAGTAGGATGATAGCACAAAGCGAGTTCCCCGTTAATAGAACGGAAGTGATTTCCGATGACGTCTCAGGGGGAAAAAAATTTCTTACATTCAGATTCAGAATCGGAATGGTGTTAAGTTTTAAAACACACTTTTTTTTTAAAGCAGCATTGTGTGGGGTTTAAAAGAAATTGGAATCGAATCTAAACAGGAAAGAAATCATATGAACATGTTTGACTTTGCTAGTAAAATTGTCTAATTATGCTGAAGTAATATTTGTGCAAAGTAGGATTTGTTATCGACCGAGGTAAATAATGACACTGATGGGTTATACATAATAATACCTTCCCATTCGGGCCGAAGAAGTAGCGATTCGTTTGTTAGTCGTGCATTTAATTGGTGTGCACTGTAAGTAGAGTTTACGTGAAAAAAAAAAAAAAAACAACTCAGGTAACTCGTTCCCTCAGAATTTCTAAGACATGCCAATCATTCGCCAACCATTGATTTAACAGCGCGCTTGATAAGTACACTGTAAACACTGGATAAGTATAGATTCAGATTTTTCTACTTCTCATTTAACTCAGCTTGCTCACTACACTGTAAACTAAATAAATAGACTTGGAAAAAATTCAGGTAACTCAGGCCTTAAAATTTAAAAAGTGAAGACAATCACTGGCTCAGCCATTTCTTGAACTCAGATTGTCAAGTACGCATTACTCTATTACAAATTTCACAAAAAGTATATTTTAACTACAAAAATGAAGTTGTTTGTTTATATATATATATATGTGTGTGCGTAAGTAAAATAAACGGCCAAAAACAAGTGGTCACATGACAGCTTCGCCGGAGCTGCATTTGCATACGCACATCAATTTTACGCACACAAAAATAAGGTTCTTTAAGACTCTTTCACATTCGATGTTGCTTTGCATGTTTTATCAAGATAATCCAGTAGGTCGTGATACGAATCAAATATATTTTTTAAAAATATATATGTAAAGGTGATATATATTTCCATATATATACTTCTTGATATAAAAACGAGAAGCATGTTTAAACTGGGAATATAGTAGTTTAAGAACATTCAATTATTGTCCAAAAACGAAAAATAATGTGTTGGCATTACCACATTACCCTTAACCTTTCATTGCTCGGTGACTCTCCATACTGTGTTTTTGTTTGTTTGTTTTGTTTTTTTTGCTCAAAAGTATTTTCTGTCAAATGCCTGTCTGTTTTTGTACTAGAGCGGCTCCAAATACCGGAGACAAATTCCTTGTGTTTTTGACATACTTGGCAAATAAACATGATTCTGATCCTGATTCTGAATCGTTATGAACGTACATTCACTCTGGTTCACGTGTTGAGCCTCTGACGCCGCGTTACATTTGCGGATACTCGTAATCCTCTATATTACTCAAAAAATATAAGACACCTTTTTTCACTTGGTATAAATGTGCGTGTTTTAGCCGTATAATTCAATTAAGTTGCAATTTTAATCATGTAGTTGATTTCTAAACGCGATGAGGAAAATACGAGGGACATTTTCCAGCTGGAGTTCTAGCGATTCAGGAAAATCCAACGGGCATTGAATATACCATCAGTTTTTCCCATGATGCACCTCTCCGCTCACTCGTACAGTACACTCAGTTCCCGTCTGGAGTAAACAAGCCTCGACTGTCGGTGTTCATTTAATTCCTTTTTGAAAAGTTTCCGGGCGTGGGACGATGGCAGGAACGTGTACGGACTGACTTGACCCGGCGTCCTCTTGCTTGCTGTGCACTTTTTGACTGTCTTTAGACCTGAATGGAAAGTCAAGTCGGCAGCTCGGTAAGCTAGCTCTGACAAGTAGCTTCTCGGCTAGTTTAAAATCTGTATTATTAACGCTACTGTGAGCTCTTTAAGTGTGTGGGTGTGTTTTTGTGTTCTAATATTTTAACTTTTGTTTGTCGTCAGTGGCTAAAATGAGTAACAAGTTACTAGACGTTACAGGAAGTAGACGTAAACTAAGCTAAACGAACTCGTTTGGGTGTTGGAATTCTTTCTAAAATGTCAAATGATTGTGATTATGAGAGGCCTTATCTCGAGTGGATCATGTCAGCGAGTGATTTGGACTCTTCTGCTTCACTGGGGCTTTAATCAGCTTGTCACGTGAGCTAAAGTACTCTTTTCACGCCCCCCCCCCTCCGCCCCCGCCCCCATATGCTGCAAGGCAAATTGACCCATTGGAAAGTTAAATAAATACTTCGTGGTTCATTACTATCGTTGCAGTGAAATGGTTAGTAATGGATGTGCATTGTGATTCCCCCCTTCCGCATTTATGACACGTGTGGATCAATAAACGACCCTTGACGAGGTTAAACATACCCAGAAGGACATAATTGCTGTTCTAGAGAGAACTGGTCACGAGTACCCCCCCCCCCCCCCCCATTAATTGCGGGTGAGACAGATAACCTCAGCAATATTAAGAAGCACATACCTCTGGTCAACATGTTGATAAATCACTGCTCTTTTACAATGTATAGATTAGCCTTTGTCGATTTTAAACACGATTCACCCTCTAATTGCCTTTCACCGAGCTCTAGGTCATCCAGATCATCTAGCTCATTTCTTGTCATATGGAATACAATGTAAAGGTGGTTGCACTCGTTTCTTAGCCGGAATTAAAGTCTGCAGTTGCATTTTTGAGTAGTAGTTGCTAGAGGGGTCGGAAAAGTCGCTAAATTGGCAACACTGACTGATTTAGTAAACTAGCTCCTCTCTAGTCACAGCCATGTTGTTTCGTGCAAGCAGTTCACATCAGCAGGGATGAGCTATTAACTACTGAAGCTGCAAAAAATCAATGAAAGAAAAATAAAATATATCATCCTGTCAAATAACCTTAAAAAATGTGTTAATTACCCAACCGTACTGAGATGGAAATGACACTTTTTCAGGTAATTTAACAATCGTTGCCTGGGTCAAATTGCTGTTCCTGAGAAACGGGGAGGTTTAAGAAAATGTTCCAAAAACTGACTCTCGATGGAAAAGGTACGAGTAGCTCACTGGCACGATACCAGTGAGGAAGGAGAAGCTAACTGTCAATCACATTTTTCTGTCCTGAGAGAGTCACTGGAGCGGTTTGGACTGAGGTGTCATGACTATGTGTGTGCATGCATGTGATCTTCCATTGTAGCGTGCCATGCAGGAATAGAAGCACCGCGGAGGCGTCATGTTAGCCACACAAACGCCAGATGCACCGCAGGAGGCTAAACATGTCAAACAGGTTAGTCTCTATGTCAATGCCACGCTCCTTTCCAACGACAGTTCTCGCAGTAGAAACGTCAACAGAAATTGTGACAGCGCCTGGCTCTCTTGCCTTCCCATCCGTTTTGTTGTTCGTGTAATTGGGATTAGTTTAACAGGTAATCAATCTGTTTAGAGAGGCAGGAATAGACACACTATTAGAGGAGGAGTCTTTAATTTTAGCAATGAGATGTAGTTATTTTGTTATTTGAAGGGAACATTAAAAAAAAAAAAAGGTTTTTGAATTGTTTATGTTCCAAAAGGTGGGTCTCTGGAGCAGGGGTTCTCAAACTTTCTGGACTCGGGGAGCACTTACAGGCGATAACTTTTTCCAAGCACCCTAATCCTAACGCTACCACGTGTACCACGTGAATTCAAAAGTTGCTTATTGTTAAAAAAAAAAAAAAAGAAATCTTATGAGAAGAAAGTTATGTTTCCCAAGATAATGGTGTAATGCTATGATGTCAAAGTTAAAATTTAATATGGGGAAGAATGTCATATTTTAACAAGTGGGGGGAAAAAAAATAAAACTTGATTCTTGTAATATTCTGCCTTTTATTGTAGAAAATACACTTTGCTCTAAAAAAAAAAGGGCTTTATTCATGCAGCAATGTCAAATTAATGTGATATAGTTCAATTACAATCATATTAAAGCTTTTTAAATTATTTCTGTGGAAGTAGATGCAAGTCAATACTGGGCCAAACAAGCTATATTTCATAGCTTGTTTGGTATCAGCAGAATGAAAGCAAATCCCAGAATGTGAAAAAACTAAAAGAAAAACTTGTTTTGAGTATTTGCATTGTCATTTGCGTTTTCTATAACATATTAAATTCAGAAATCTGATTTTTGTGATTTTATTTTAAGGCTGTATCATCCAGCTAACAGCTCTTTTTTTTTTTTTTTTGGAGTGAGCAACATGACATAATTACAGAGTTGTCTTTAACTGCCCTGCATTGATCATGTGTTCACGGTCTTTCTCGGCATCATGTGACCGTAGCCACTGGGGCCACAATGTTGCATAATAAGCACAAGGCCATTGATTCCCCTCCAGCATGTTTTGCTCGCACATGCGCGTCTCCTCTCAAAGTCATTCGTCAGTTTGCAAAGAAGAAGCACATGTTTTTCCTTTGGAAAAAAATAAAAATAAACAAAGAGGAAGTGGCTGTAACGTTTCTTCCTGTCTCACCGTCACACAGATCAAAGAGAAGCTGGCGCAGTCGCTCAAAGCCCTGCAGAGACGCTACGTGACGTCGGATGCGGTGGTCACCAGCGAAGACTGTGACGCCAACTTACTTTGCTGCGCGCTGGAGGCCATCTTCATCCACGGCATCAAGGGCAAGTACATCCGCTGCGAGGCCGGGGGCCGTAGGAGGAAGGGTGATCGCGGACCTCTCCCGCAGCCCTTCTTCTGGAGCCTCCTTAAGACCGTCACCCACCGGTAAGTCCCACCACCAGCACCTTTGCTTTGTGCTGTGAGTATTATGCAATACTGTAGATTACAAGGTGTATTATTTCAATATAAAATGGCATCTTTCTTTGAGATGAAAACTATTTTTTTCTAGATAAAAATTCTTATTTTTTAGATAGTTTTGGTTAGTAATTTAGCCCCCCCCCAATAAAAAGTTGTATTTTCATCAAGTCCTATTTATATTTATTTAGTAAAGACATGTTTGTCCTCTCCATCCATTTTGCAGCGACGTGATCACGGAGCTGGAGAAGATCAACTTCGTGGGCACGGACGTGGGAAGGTGCCGTGCGTGGCTGCGTCTGGCCCTCAACCACGGCCTGCTGGAGTGCTATCTGCTGTCGCTGTTCCGGGAGAGCTCCAAGCTGCGGGCGCACTATCAGCCCGGCGCTCTGCTGCTCAATGGCGAGGAGCGGGAGGTGCTGCTCAGCTACTTGCAAGGCCTGGCCTCACTCACCTTCAACCTCTCGTACAAGTCTGCCGTCCTCAACCAGTGGACCACCACGCCGCTCAGCCTCGCCGGAGTCTGTGCCCCGTGGCCGGCCGACACTCCGGACCCGCCCCTCAACGGTCGAGGTAATCAGCCTGTGTGCAAAGACTCGTGGGATACGGTGTCACAGTTGTCGGGGACTTCCGATCCGGGGCCCCCGCTTGGTAGGGCCTCCGGCGGGGGCGCCGGAGCGCTCAACTCGTCCACTCTGAGCCTCGACACCACAAGCTCCTCCCAGCTCTCCTCCAGCTTTGAGCTCAGACAGCCTCCTCCAGGGGCAGGACCCCCGCAGCCCCGCGGGGGAGCAATGGTCCGTCCTGCGACCTCGGCGGGAGCACCAAGACGCCCCTGAAAGAGTAAGTATAATGTCATTTACTAAAGCAGCGTTTCTCAAACTTTGAGCCAAGGCACATATTCTACATTAGAAAAAAATCTCACAGTACCAAACCAAACTGTCACAAAAAGTGGTTACACAGATGAATTACAATCTAGTGGAAGAGCTTTTTCTGCCAACAATCACTGAACTAAAGGGTCGTTCTATGTTAAATCAACCAAGAATTTGCCCGTTATCTCTCAGATTTTCTTCAAATTTTCAGATCTGGTTGTAAACGGAAGGTAAAGAATAGAACACAAAACATTTTTGTTCACAACTTCTTAACTTAACCTCTAAACTGCCAGTTGTTTTCCAAACAGAGTTCCCTGTTGCCAGCCATTTGAGAGCATTTTGACTGATCTTTCAAGATCCACAGAATATTGTGTTCTGTCACAATATAAGCACTGAAACTAGTAAAAGAAGGAGGAGATGCTCTTCTTTCACCAGAAAAAAGTTTGTTTCTAGCTTTTTTCATTATTTCGTCACCCAGTCAATGGCCAGCTCAAGGCCGAGCCTCACTGTCTGAAAGACCAAAGTTTTTGGGTGTTAAAAAATTGTCTTTTCAGTGAAATCTCTTCAGTTCAAAAGTAAACGCTGGAATCTGGCAAAGTTAAGTCCAAAGAGCATTTATTCCCTTGTAGAGTTCAATGACCCAAGTTTCCTGGAGGGAGAACTGATTTATTTAGTTAGTCTTTTATACTCTTTGTGGGTATGGAGATGCCAACTGAGCGTGTCGTTTTTCCTCTTGAGTACTATGATTGGTCTGTTGTTTTAAAGGTATTCTATTTCGTCCACTTTTTTACCCATGTTTGATATTGTTACATTGATGATGGTACACTGGAGCGCTGCTCTGCTCAAGGCCAAACACCTTGTGATTATTTAGTTAACATTGTTTCCTCAACTTGAGTTGAGTGACCAAATTGCGAAGTTGGCAAAACTAACTGCTTTTGTAAACTAGCTCCTTTCTGTTCGCAGCGATGTTGTTAGTAGAAGCATGTGTGCACGTCAGCGGGGATGGGCTTCGAGCCAAGGAAGTTAGGAAAACAAATGTTAAAACTAAATAAATTATCCTAATAAACCTAAATTAATCAATAGATTAATTACTCGCCAGCATGAAAAGGAAAGTAGTCAAATGGGAATTTGTCTCCTTAGATCGGCTCCCAAGCTGCAGGAGAATGGCAACTCCAGTCAGGATTCCATGCGCGAAGACTCCTTTGTCTCCAGCACCGGCGCTGATCACTTCTCCGACAGCGACCAGCCGCCCAGTCCCGCTCTCTCAGACACAGAGCCACTACCGCCGCCCGTTGACCCACCATTACCCCACCAGAAGAACGTTGACCATGCGCAGCCTGCCGTCCCGACGGTCCCAGAGGAGGCCGAGCTGGACCACGGAGAAAAAGGAGGCAAGAGTGTCCTTTGCAGGAATCTGTCGTCAGATTCCCTCATGGTGAGTGAACACCTCAAAACCTTTCTGACTCTCGCAGGATTCAAGACAGGGCGTGACTACCTTCTACTCGCTTTATGTGCCGTATACATTTATTCTGCCCCTCCCCTATTGTCTTTGTCGTACAATCATGCGACAGCTGTTTTTAGTCAAGGGCTTGATGAGACCTAGCTACTGTATGAGCTCAGCATGGTTGCCGACAGTCTGAGCAAGTCATGGTAGTCCTGGTTTGAAATTCACTGCAAGGCGCCACCACACCCTGATGAGGATAAGCGATTCGTAAAATGGATTGATAAATTAAACAATTAGTCAATGAGATGAATTAATATGAAACGTGTTTTGCTCAAACTAATGCACTAAAATAATAGATTTTGCCTATTTTATTTCAGCGCTGTCGCTCCTGGATCTCTGAGGAAGACATCTACAAGCCTCGTGTGGACGAGGAATCAGACCACGAGGAGCAACCGCCGCCCCCTCCTCCTGTTTCTCCTCCTGCTGCTCCTGCAGACTCACAGGCGCCACCAAGCGTTGTGCATCGCCGGCAAATGGGTAACTAAGCTGCTGAAATGCCATGACCTCACGTGACACCAGAGCAACTGTTTGGCAATATGTTTTCTCTTTCCGGACATGACCTGAGTAAGTGAGATGGGCGGGTGATGTCATCCCCAGTGGCTAAGAATTACATCAGCTGATTTTAGGGTGGGACGAAATGGCAACATACAATAACATCATTCAAAATAAGTTTTGCTTTAGTTCACCTGCCAAACAAACTTTGAAAGTTTTTCATCAAGCATGTCCCCTCCCAACCCCCCAAACATGAACTTGCATCAGCTTCTTTAGAAATAATGGTATTGTAATTTGATATACGAGTGAATTGAGTTACAAGCTTGGTTATGAAATGAAACTAACAAACTCTTAAGTCAAGGTACCGCTGTATTTCCATAAGCGGAGTACAGAACACTTCTCATTCATGTTGGCCTCCACTCCGCCAAGGCCTCTCCAACCCGTTCCGAGGCTTGCTCAAGCTCGGCCACCTGGAGCGTCGCGGCGCCATGGGGATGTGGCGGGACCACTACTGCGAGCTGTCACCCTTCGAGTTCCGCCTCTACCTCAATGCCGAGGAGCGCACGTGCTGCGACAACTGCTCTCTGCTTCGGTGCGAGGACGCTCGCCTCGCCTCGCCCGACGGCCGCTTCGAGCTGGCCTTTCCCGGCAAGCGGCTACACCTGCGCGCCGCTAACCGAGACGAAGCGGAGGACTGGCTGGACCGCGTCGTGGAGGCGGTCAACAAATGCCGGCCTGTGTCCCGCGTAGACGAGCAGTGGGAGATTCTGGAGGTGCCCAGCGAGAACTGCGTGGATGACGGCAGCGTTTCTTTCCCGTGGTCCACCTCGTGCAGCCCTGAGCGAAGCTCCTCGCCTCCGCCGCTTCCCGAATTCAATTGGACTCGTGTGGCAGATTTGGAAAGGGACGCCATCAAAGAAGCGGTGCTGTATTGTTGCCCGGACGCTGACGCTCGCTCGTGGATGCCTCTCGTATTCTCACTCTCCCTGGAAGCCTTGAAAGGTTTCCGGGTGCAAGAAGGAAGCAAGTTGCTGTGGATGACGTTCCGCATTCAGGAAGTGCGGGACGTGGTCCCCGACGTCGCTCTGGGCGGACCCAACTTTTTTAAACTCCTGACGCTCAGGGAAACGCTGCGACTGCGGGCGGAGACCGCGGAGGAAGCGCACTCCTGGAGGGCTTTGATCCGCAGGGCTCTGGACTCCTACTTGGAAAGCGCTGAGGAGGGGGAAGAGACGAGTGCGGTTGGCCACAAAGGTGGTGGAAACCTGTACAGGCTGGTTCAGCACAGACTCAAAGAAGACGGAGCGCTGCTGGTGCATCTGTGCAACGTGCCCGTGCAGAAAGGACTGGACATGCAGAACTTCAAATGTGCAGGTAATGTACCACAAAAGTCTGAAAGGTAGCAGTGTTCACCTAATAAACCTTTTTAGCGGTGTGTTAATTACTCGTGGACTTTCGCTATTCGCAACAGAGTTCGGATGACTGTACTGTAATTCCTCCCTAAAAAGATTTTGAATTGCCTATAGTCATACTTTAACTTAATATAAGCCAAAAATCTACAAACCCAAAACACCTTAATATCATTTCAAACACATCTTACAACATTACCCTTAAAACAAATACAGATCTTATTCACTGGATGTGCGCATGTTTATACACATGCAGCGAAGACTTTCCGTAACTCCTTCTGCTAACAGCCGAGGCTCTTCGCCTATGTGTAATGTAGATGTATTGCTTGATAATACTTACTTGTTGATACCACTGTACTACATTCCTATTATAATTGCCGATATGAATAGTTTAAAAACTAAATAAACCCCAAACTAAAAATGAGTGCCTTACAGATGATTTGAAAAAATGCACCAGAAGTGTGAGGATGCTGTATGTTGCCGCTTCGCCAAGTTGGAAAACCAATTACTAATTTCCTATTTAGATATCCATCCATTTTCTGAGCCGCTTCTCCTCACTCGGGTCGCGGGCGCGTGCTGGACCCTATCCCAGCTGTCATCGGGCAGCAGGCGGGGTACACCCTGAACTGGTTGCCAGCCAATCGCAGGGCACATAGAAACAAACAACCATTCGCACTCACAGTCATGCCTACGGGCAATTTAGAGTCTCCAATTAATGCATGTTTTTGGGATGTGGGAGGAAACCGGAGTGCCCGGAGAAAACCCACGCAGACACGGGGAGAACATGCAAACTCTACACAGGCGGGGCCGGGGATTGAACCCGGGTCCTCAGAACTGTGAGGCTGACGCTCTAACCAGTCGGTCTCCGCCTATTTAGATATCATTCTTTTTTAAATACTGATACATATATTGCAAACTATCTTTAGTCGTGCACTTACTGTAAAGTCATCCCTCACCATATCGCATGTCGTTTTTTGCAGCGTTCACTGTATCAGGGATTTTTTTTATCGTACATCTGTAATAATGAAGATATTTTTTTTTTTTTTTGCTGCATCGCTGTGATTATTTTTTTCCACATGGACTCCAACTGCAGAGCGATAAGTGCGAGCCAGGATGAAAGAGTGTGTAAAAGATGGAGAATCTCCAAAGTGTGAAATCATTTCACACTAAATAAAAGATGCTAAAACCACAACCGTCTTACGTTCCACAACTGCATGTCTACCACAACTGCATGTCGACAGTAAAGTAAACATTATCTAGATTAATATAACCTACCAACACTTACAAACTGTAATCCGTCCTCTGGGGGTCAAGGATAGTGGTGCACTGGTGCACTTTCAATCGCTTTATTGAACAAAGGGAACAAAACGATTAACAATAGCACACATTCATACACACACGGCCTGCCGCTTGCCAGAACCGACGCCGACACGGTTTAGCCAGTGAACAGGCAGCCAACTCTCGTTCGCTGGTTCGATGATCCTCAATAGTCCTGGCCCAGCCTTGTAAAATGAGGATGGCGACCCCAAGTTGACAAAAATAATACCTGTACCTCACATGCATATTGCATTGGTATTATGCATAAAGCTTTAAAATACATCTAAATAATAAAAAGAAATATATGTGCACTACTTTGCAGATCACGTCTATCGTGGGGGTGGTCTGGAATGTAACCCTGCAATAAATGAGGGATGACTGTACCTTACATTGATTTGTATGTCCAGGCTGCCCCCAGCAGATCGGCCCGTCGCTGGGACGAGCCCGCCTTTGCGAGTTTTCTGGCCAGTACTACTGCGACTCCTGTCACCGCGGCGACACCACCGTCATCCCCTCGCGCATGTTGCACAACTGGGACCTCAATAAACGCGAGGTGGGTGTGCGCCTCTGTCGTGACATGTCTCTACCTCATTTTCATGTGGCTATATGAGCATGAGTCTGTATGTATGTATGTATGTATATGTATGGATGTTTTGTGTGTCTGTGTATTTTGTGCGTGTCCATCCGTATGTGTTTATGCTTGTCTGCGTCCCTGTCCAGGTGTCAAAGAAGGCGCTGTGGCTGCTGGCTCAGATGGAGCAGGAGCCTCTGCTGAACCTGCACCAGCTCAATCCCAACTTGCCGACACACTCCGAGTCCATGTCTCTCGTGCACAGGCTTCGGCTGCGGCTGCGGCTGCTGGGCGAGTACCTGCTCACCTGCCGCAGCAGAGCCTGCAAGATGCTCCAAACTAGGTGTGTACTGAGCCGTATGTGTGTTTAGATGTCCTACCGTTCGCTCCCAAGTGGGAAATATGTCATTTACTCTACATCCCCGCTAGGATGGAGCAGCGAACCTACTTGCTGGAGTCCAGCAGCCTGTACAGTGTGAGGGACCTGCGGGAGGTACGCACGCACTGTTTGATATTTAGGCTCTCAGATATTAGGGACTCAATTCACATGACTTGTCTCAAGTTAGGACTTGGGACTTGCTTGGCTAAAATGTATAAAAGAATCGACTTGTTGATGAGACTTTTACCTAAACTACATTTGCAAAAGTACATTTCAGTAGCGTGCCGCACTGAATGTCAGTTTTCTCCTCTAGATCGCCGAGGAGCAGTACACCTCATACCTGGCGTCGCTGTGCCAGTTCGCCAGCAGCCACGTGTTTAGCTGCGACCTGTGCACACAGCGGGGCTTCATCTGCCAGATGTGCCACAGCGACGACATCATCTTCCCCTTCCAGTTCGACAGCACCGCCAGGTAACGCCGCTTCTTTCCCCACAGGTGTGACAAATGTCTTGGAGCATTGTGGAAAGGAGACATATATTCATTTTTATACATATTGTATGATCATAATCTGTGCAATAACCAAACACCATATCGTAAAATGATCATTCTCCCAAATGTGAACAATTGTATATTCTGTAAATAAGTGTCTTTTGATAATTGTGTGTTTTGTTTTTTTTTTAACCTCAGAACTGCAAATTGTAAGAGAACTGATTTTCTGGTTTTGTTCTTGTGACAGTGAGAAAGATCTATTCTATTAATTGCCACCGTATCTCAAGTTTGCGCTCGCGAGTTATAGAAAAAATTTGGCCAAATGACGACTAGTATCACTCATATCGCACGGCACCACTGAAAGCCTTGCTCCTCGGGTTATTTTGATGAAAGCATGCCACAGGACATGTGAGAACTATTTTAAATGGTAAAGAAAACATGGCTTGTCTTCTTTTGAATAATAACTTGACCTTTGAATCCTGTGTGTGGTGCAGGTGCAAGGAGTGCAAGGCGGTGTTCCATCGGACCTGCATGGCGCCAGGCCGCTGCTGTCCTCGCTGCCTGCGGATGAGGAAGTATCTGGAGAGGGACCTGCAGGACTGAGGGAGGCCAGCAAGGGGCGCCATCGTTCCTCCTTTTAGAGGAGCAGCCAACAACAACAAAAAACATGCTACCACAAGTGCAATTATTATTATGGTCGAAAGTGACAGGTGGACTGATCCTAATTTATTGCCCTGAGCAGCCACAGTCAATCTTCATCATGAGAGCCTTTTTTTGTTTTTTTTTCCCCCCCCTTCTTCTTGCCCGATTAGTCTTACATGAGAAGTTGATGGCTTTCCATGCAAAAACCACCCTAATGAGATTGATACTTGAAATTAGTAACAAGTTCAAATGTGCCTTAAGACTTTTGTTTTTCTTTTTACGCCGACGGGACTTTTCTTCAGGCTGGTGCTGCTACACGAGCTGCTTTTCCGACTTTTCTCATGTAGCAAATCAAGTCACCCAATCACTTTGCACTGAGCTCCGACTGTTACCCGTTCGGGGCTGACGTTGGTTCTTTTTAACAGCGTTTGGACGGCTGTGTGGCAAAGCGCAGTGTTGACACTCGACAGTGTTTGATCTTCACTCACACAGTTAGTCACGGACGAACATACAGCTGTATGTCCTCACGTGTGATTTATTAACAGCCAAATAAATGTTCTATGTGTCACATTCTGTTCAGCGTGAGTTGTTTATTTTACATTATATGTTATGAAACCGTGTGGCGATGCTGAGAGTCAACCACTCCAAAAATACTGAGCTTGTTTAACACATTCACTGCCATTGACCGCTTTAGAAGTCAAATATCCATGTTAACTGGGAAGGCTGGCAATGAATGAGTTAAATGAGCATTTTTTTAAAAAACTGATTGAGATCAAAGATGAATTAGTTGCCAAATATTGGATGAATTCTGCAAGGAGGTGAAAGGTGAGATCATGCATGGCCAAAAAGAACAATGATGTCGTGGCATCGCTGGAAGATCGGAGCACTTGCTAAGACATAACGTCACGTTGTCTGCTTAAAGCCACTTGGGGGCATGCTTGTGCAGTATATTGGAATTGGGAAAATGATTTTTTTTATTTTTTATTTAAGCAGCTTTCTGGTGCCCAATTTGTGTCTAATTCTAAAAGTGTACTTAAAAGCCCAAGGCGATAATCAAATAAAAGATACGTGTGATTCCATCACCAAGCAGTAAGGACGACACAGTCACTGATGCAACGTCATTGGCTTTATTACGGCGAGTGGTAACAGAATGCACATTCGTCGAGCTGCTGCTATCGGCTACAGCTCACACCCAAGCACTCTACACACATACGCCCTTGACTTGATCCATCGTTCAAGGTGAAAATGTACCTTTGTTTTTTTCTTTTATGATGTCACAATGACCAGTCCCACCCTGAACTGCCCACATGCAGAGTTGGGATATTAGTGTTTTTATTTGAGTAATATATTGAGTAATTTTTTACTTTTATTTACCATAAATCAACTCAATCAATTATTTAATTAGCTAAAAAACTTGGGTGTGTGCGGGGCGGGTAGATAAATGCAACAAATATTATACAGGACTCTTGCTAATGTAACGGCTAGGTGGGCCGGATTAAAGAACGGGGGGGATGTATGTGGCCTGCTGTCCATACCTTGCCCACCACTGGTACGATTATCATAAATCCATGAATTTACTTTCCCAGTTGGCAGAAGGTATACCTATCATACGAATAACTTGAATTCTCGTCGTTAACGAGCGTGAGCCCCGTTTCCTAATCACGAGATCAGGGTCACCTGTGTGACTCCAATGCGAGCAATTTAAAAACATGAAATAGAGACAAACCCCCGGAGGAGTTGCGCATGCGCAGAGAGGCAGGAGGCTCGTGCAGGTGAAAAGCTGCACGAACGAGGCAAGCAAGCGGCAAGGAGGCGTGCTAAACCGCAAGAAAAACATCTACAACGCCTCCTTCCGACTCTCCTCTCAGCTCAGCCATTTCGTAACTTTTTTTTTTTTTAAACTTATGTACTTTTAGGCCAACGTTTAGCAGGATGGCGAGCGTCCAGGCGTCCACGAGACAGCTGGAGAGGAGCACCCACACCGCCTTCATTGACGGCGACAACACGCTGTACGTGTGGGGGGGCTTCCAGGTAGGGCAGAACTCTTCTAAAAAGTCACTTTCACACAATCTTAACACCGAGGAGTAAAAAAAAAAAAAAAAAAAAAAAACGTTTTTTTTTTTTTTTTTTTTAAATGGAGGTTCCTTGTCAGTTTGGGCAAGTAGTTTCACAGTATGGTTGTTCTTGTGAAGCACTGCTTCCAATAGTTTGACTGGCAGAGACCCAAGTGAAACACCCCACCGAAATATGTATGTCAATGTCTGCGCGTTTTTGATTAACATGATTATGTGGCGTCGTGCCCGCGCTAGCGTTTGATCACGTTTGCAATTTGTTCGTGGATGGACAAAAAATAAAAAATAATAATGTGCCGGCGTGTGTTGTGTCTAAAGGCCGGCGGCGGCGAGGACGTCGTGCTGCCCAGCGACGAGATCTGGCTTTGCGACTTAGACAGCGGCACATGGTAACCAAACAAACAAACAAACAAACAAACAAAAACAACACAAGACACTGTGACCTGCTTGCATCCTTGGTCGATTAAACACGAGAGCAGGGATGTCCACGCTTCTTTTCGCTGAGGGCCACCATCCGGAAAAATGGAAGGAAGAGGGGGCGGGGGGGCCACTAACAAATGTGCGATTGGACACCCATGCTCGGAAAACAAGACTCAATGCAATTTAAGAACTTGAGACCCTTAAGCCCCGCCCCTCCCTTTTTTTATTGTAACAGGCAGCGGCGGGAGATGGCGGGGGAAACGCCCCCTCTCCTGGTGGGCTTCTGCGGCTCCTACGTCAACGGCTCGCTTTACGTCTTTGCGGGTTACGACGGACAAACGTACAGCAACCAAGTGAGTGGGTAGGGAACGTACGGCACGCGGGCCGTGTGCGGCCAGCGGGGACATTGGAACCGATTTGCCTTATTTCTCTTGATACCGACCAGGCAAGTTCTTTTTCTGAGCATTAACCGCTACAGAAATAATATATATATATATATATATTTTTTTTTGTTGTTGTTGTTGTTGTTGTTGTTGACAGATGTGTAAATCAGTGCTTCCTCTTGGAAAGGTGTCCCTTTTGTCAAACCATGTATATAGACACAAGCATTTATTTATAAAAAAAAAAAAAAAACCTTTAGATTCGAGTTTAGCACATGTATGCCATGTGTGTAGTTGTTCAGCGTGGACCTCACGCAGCATTGCTACATGTGGAAGAAGGTGCTGGCCGCCAAAGGAACGACACCCTCGCCGAGGAGCAACCACACCTGCTGGGTTTACGGGGACAGGTGTGCAATGACGTGAAAGTGACCAATGCGGTCGGTGTGTTGAAAGAATGGAATTATTACTTTTTTTTTGGGGGGGGGTTTGGTCCTTGCGTGCAGGTTGGTCTACTTTGGAGGCTATGGATGCAAGACCCTGCGAGAGGCGAGAAACATGGAGTCGTCAAACTTCATCATTAGAGAGATGACCTGGGTAAATCCTTCTCTTTCGTATGTACTCTGAAAATTATTTACTACAAGTAATGTTTTTTAACTATATATTTTCTAATGATGTACACTGACGGGCAGAATAATGAAATCATCTTCCACTAATGGCAGGAGATCCAAGTGACCTGTGAATCCACCTGTTGCCATTCACCCATCAGAATAATCGCTTTGTGTTTTAAGAAAACGAGATCAGATTTCATACTTAAATAAATTTGAGTAAATGAAGACATTATTTCAGTAGACACAACTCTCAAAGAATTCTGAATAATCTGCTTTGTAGTTCAAATTAGGTCCATCCTTGAAATTTCACCCGTAAACCCAACAACTGTAACTTTGTGGTGGTGTTGATACATTTGTGACAATTTTGTTTGGTGGCGCACCATGACGTTTTCCCCCAATGTAAAATATGTGCTTGGCTCAATGTGAACGTTGGAAAACACTCATTTTAGTGTTGCACGAGCTCCAATCAAACTGGGCATATCTTTATAAAGACTTTGTAAAAACTGTAGTTCATGATGATAAGTGCGTTGGCGTTTGGATACGTTTAGCTCACCATCGGCGACGCGGTGCTTCGCTGCTGGGGCTGGCACAACGAAGTCGACGTGTACGACGCGCTGGGCAGCACCTGGAGCGTTCCTGAGATGAAGGTTAGCGCCCATTTTTGCTTCTAGCCTGTTAGCACGCTGCTACACGTAAAGTCACGTCACTGGCTGCTGGGATGTGATGATGCATGTTTTCATCTCAAAGTGTGGGGTTTTCTTTTAACCCTTAAAACATACAAATAAAATGACACACCAGAATCTGCTGGGTCACTGTCCCACGTTTTAAGAAGACCGTAGCAGCCGTGAGTAAAATTAGGCCCTTTTTGGTCCTTAGTTTTATTTAGGGTTGCCAAATTCAGTGAATTTTTCAAAGTTGGCAGCTTTCCAATGGGGATGATGCAAAGTCTTGAAAAAGTCCAGCTCCGTTCTCTCCTGACCAGGGTACGCCGCCGCTGCCCCGAGACTGCCACGCCAGCGCGGTGGTGAGCAACAAAGGTTACATCTGTGGCGGCAGGGTAAGAGATCATTCTTAGATGCTCTGCGTCCTCCTTTAACATCTTCTGGCTGCAACCTCTTCAACATGTTGCAGGAAAGTGGCGAGTTGGACATCTACTGTTTGGACCTGGACGTGTGGAACTGGACTCAAATGTAACGCACGCTCACCTATCGTGCGGAACTTTGTCGTGTATTGATGCCCTCTGTTTGTCTCCCCGCGGTCCAGCGAGGCCTTATCATCCGTCGCGCCGCCGGGCCGCTCCATGCACACCATGACGCTCACTGCGGATCAGAATCTCTTCGTATTCGGCGGTCTGGCCGTAGACGGGGAAACGCTCAGTAGGTGTCGCTTTGTGGTTTGCATGTTCATGCACTTGCGCAGGGTTTCCCCGAGTTAAAATGATTGAAATGAAAGTTAAAATTATTTGTTAGGGGGGGGGGGGGGGGGTGGACTACAATTTTATTTTATTTTTCTCCGGCCTTGCGGAGTCCCTGGTGTGTGGGGAAATTCTGGGAATGTGAAAATTGGTTTGTGCAGTGCTTTGAATTGGTTTATAAAGGGTGTTTAAAAATACAAAAATGGTAAAATACTAACTTTTGTGTGTGCGCGTGCAGAATCCCATATGTTGTGTGACTGCTCTGCGTGTGTTCAAATCGTACCAGCAGCACCGGCCGAAGGTGCAATCTGGCCATGTATCTTAAACCGCATACTTGAAGGTCAGGTTCACTGACGGCTTTGCTTTTATTCTCTCTTTTGTCATTCCAGGTGACGCCTGGCAGTTCGATACGCTGGCGCGAGAGTGGCGCGAGATAACGCACCCGCACAGGGACAAGCCCAGGTAAACTCATCACACTGGGGCAAATCAAATTTATGTATTCATTTGAGTTTATTCGTCAGGGTAATTTTATTTTATTTGTTTTTGTCATGTCAAAGTCCTATTATCAAATTTTGTAAGGGAAGAAAAGTGCATTTATGTGGAAGTTGATGCTGGGGAAGAGAACTTATTGCAAAAAAAACAAAACTATTTAACAAAACAAACGCACCGAATGTCTGCCTAAGGGCACAATGGTGCATACTGTGTACACAAACAAGTGTGCTTGTAATGACATGGCCTCGAGGTCCATGTCATGTAAATTCTGAGGCTCGCTCGCAGCTTGAAAAGTAGGCGCCGCCTAAACCAGTTTCCTTGACTTATTGTCATATTTCCAGTGGGCTGTAAACCCCCCCCAGGGAATGTCTTCCAAGTTTGAGGTAAACAACCCCTTGGAAGTGTGTGTGAGGTCCTCTCTGTCCGATTTCCCCCCCCAGAGGAGGAATCCATATGGTCAACAATCTCTGCATGATGTGCTTGCACACACTTTCATTTCATTTTCAACCTGTATGCAGAGTTTTGTTTTGTTTGCATTGTGCAGCTCAAAGCTCCACTTCCTGCTTGACTAATGACAATCCATCCGCCATATACAGTAGGCTCTACTGTGTTGTCTAACTCTAAATCTGTTCTTGCTAACATTCTCCTCCATGCAGGGTGTGTCACACTGCTTGTCTGGGGAGTGACAATGATGTCGTCGTATTCGGGGGGAGCAGCAACTTGTCCATTGCAATGGATTCGGTATGTGACTCCATTTTTGTTTCCCTTCTTATTAGAAATTGAAATGGCTTTCAACTACGGTTGTCTTGAAGATGCAGTATACAGTTCCAGCACTGGAATGTTGCGCAGCTGAATATAAACGTGTCACTAAGGTTTAAGGTCAGATGAGCTCACAAAAAAACACATTTTCAACTTAACTTTCTTAGAACATTTAGGTCTTCGTACTTGGACTCCTTAGAATGAAAAAGTACCAATCAGATAAGTTCAGAGCTGCAGACACCACCTCAATTTCTTGCAGGGTCTTCTGTTGACCCTGGAACTAAATTTTAGACAATACTTCCCGTTGTCCTCCCAAAGGTTCCTGTACTACGTTGCAGGGTCTTCTTTTCGCCCAGATAACTTGGCCTGGAGCTGAATTTTGACAAAAATTCTTATGTTCCAAACACGGTACGTCCTCCCCAAGTTTCCTGGACCTTGAAAATACAACGAACCCCCATTATTCTTGGGGAATAGGGATAGAGCTCTGCGAGCAATAGCGGGGGGGGGGAAAAAAAAAAAAAAAGTTTCTAGCATGTACACAATCATAAACGACTATTCAGTAGTCAATATTGAACACATGAGCATCATCAATAGTATGAGCTAGCAAAAACCGATGTCATACGTGGGCAAACAAAGATGCGCTATAGCACTTTACGCAAATGCTATTAAGTCATTAAACTCGCCTTTTGGCATTTACACACACAAATGTGTGTATTGGCAAATTAGACAAGTAGGCTATTAGTGGGTGCATCGGGAAAGAAGCAGAAACGTACTTTGTTTCACTTTTGACAGTGCATGTGGTGCATTCAAGGATGGCCAACAAAACGGGGCATCTTAAACTCAAGACAAAACCTAGCAAAACAAAGATTCCACCAGATGGCGCTAAAGTGCGTCTCTGATCTGAGCACAAAAAACCATAAATCTTTGCATCTTACCCAGGAAAATAGTTCCTGCGGTCCAAATACAGTGTGACACCCCCCCCAAGGTTCCCCCCCCCAAGGTTCCTGGATCTGTCAAAAATACTACTCTCGAGCCATGGTCCTTTTCTGGTCCCGTAAAATTAGCCTGGCCCTAAATTTTGAGTCGTTTCTGTGGTCGAAACATAGTGGACCCTCCCAAAGGTTCCAGGAGTTTTCCAAAGTACTGACAATGTATAATTTTAAAATAAAAAGTAGTTGAAGTACCTGCTAATCCATTCAGACAGACAGTGATGCCTTGTTTATCCTAAACTGGTTTTCCCCAGGTATACACGGGTACACTGTGTATACTCTCCATTTGTCGTTGCCAGATCACCGTGCTGAGGTGTCCGTCGCAGACTCACAACGGCGACGTGTTGATCATCCAGACGGAGCCGTACCCCCTCTCCAGGTACCACAGTACGGCGTAGGCACGTTCTTGGCGGTGTGCACGCGCCTCATCGTGTGTCGGAAGGTTGACGTCGCTAGCTATTTATACGCACGTGTTCTAATGAGCTTTGTCATGTTGGATGGCCTCTAAGGGTTACTTCCTAGTTAGCTGCTCTCACGTGCAATAAACGGCAGTGTGATAAAGATGAGGATTGAAGTATATTTGATAAGGAACTTATTTTTTTTTTCCTACTCTGAAGTCTTTATTTAGCAGTCCCTAAAAAAAAAAAAAAAAAAAAGATCAGTTGGGTTTTTGGGCAATAATCTGGTGGAAGTTTGAAGAATAGTCGGCGCTAGCCTTGCCATCTTTATCTCGATCAGGGGTGGGCAAAGTGCGCCACGTAGGGCTCGCTTCGTTCTTCCAATTGGCGCATCGAGCAATGACGTTGAGTCCTGGGCAAAACTCCATAAATGCAACATTTTTTACATTTATACGCTGCAAAAGCAGGGATTGATCAGCATATTGAAAACTTGACCTGAGGTACAGTATGTACTTTGACAAATATCTTTGCCAAGGTCACCTTGCCTCACCTGCTCAAGTCTACACGGGTAAAGGCTGTGAGAGCTTGTTTTGACAAAAAAGCCTTTTGTTGGGGTGGAAAAAGTTTTAATTGTAAAGCCATATCGCCCAGCCGTTGATTTAGAGGTCCTGATGTTTTTTAATGAGCTCTGCTACCTGAGAACATGGTGCATATGTGGTAAAAGTTGTGTTGGGGAGCTCACTCGTTTTGTCTTGTCCTCCAGGTTGTGCGAGGACTTCCTAGGAAGCAACGCCAAGGTGTTCTCACAACACCTTGTTAGGCTGCCAGCGACGCTGCGTGCCAAAATCAACAAGCGAATCTCCTTCTTCTCAAAGTCACTTGTGGTCACTTGAAGAGCAGCAATGCTGTTTTTTTTAATTTTATGCCACGAGTCAGTTGCTAACTTTACTGTTCGTTCGAAAACGGCAGTCCTTTATACTTTTTAACTCACAAAAAAAAAAAACTCTACCAGTTTGTACATTTAAGGTCTTTGTTTTAATATAAATGTTGTTCAGAGCAATTTTATCTGCACATGTATTATTGAAATGTTTTTTTGAATAAAGTTGACTTTGTTGTACATTAGTCCATTGTTTTTTTTTTGGGGGGGGGGTGAGATTTATTTATTTATTTTTAAAATCACTTTGTAGTGTTGTCAAAACAGACCAATTTTGATAACAGCTTTTTTTTGTTTGTTTCTATCGATCCAATGTAGCCTACAGTAATCTGGAGGACACCCTGTGGGATACATGGTTGACCGCTGATCCTGAAAGTGAAGATTGAAAACTTCTGATTCCAGGTAGCGATAACAGGTGAGTGACCTCTTTGTGCCATTACACAGGCCGCACGTAATTTGCGGGCAGCATGCCCCGCTGGCCCGTGCGCTGGTTGCTGCCAAACAGCCAGCCCTCGTCGATGAGCTCCACGTCCCCGATGAGGTCGCCCTCCTGCAGGGAAACCTCGTCTGCTTCTGCCGCCGTGTAGCTGTACATGGCCTGGTAGCGCTTCTGTGTCAGGGCAGAGACGCATGTAGACTTTTTAAAGGGACACTCTCGCACTATTATGGCAGGAGTGAGCTTAAAGGACCACTTTTGATTTTCAGAAAGGCTGTTGAAAGAGGATAATGAATGATGCTGAGGTTAAAAAAAAAAAAAAAAAAAAGTTGGGTATTTTAACTCTCTTAATTCATACTCCCTTTTTAAAATTGAATAAAGTAACAGTAAAATGGTTTAATTTTATGTAAAATTAATATAATTCATCATCCTTTTTAATTTAGCTTATAATTAACCAAATACAGGTATACTTTTTAATGTATGGTGGAAATAAAATAATGGTCATTGTATTTATGTAGCAATTAACAATTTAATAAAATGTCAAATTTAATTTGATATGTAAACTTAATATTTCATGCTTATTTTTTTAAATTTAGATTTGAAATTATTTAGTTGTTAAATTATAATTGGCTAAGAGTGTATTTTTTTTTTTTTTTACTATCTTGGTATGTAAAATTATTTAATAAAATGAGTAAAATTTTATTATAACAATCCATTGTAATGAATTTACAATAACATTTTTATTTGAATTAGTTTTTTTTTTATAATTCATGGTCATGAAAAAAACGTTAAACATACCATTTAAGACAATGGAAATGGCTATTCTAAAAATGTAGGTTGATTTTAATTTGATTTATAATTATCAAATTAAAAAAACAATTGTTTGTTTTATTCCTATTTACGATTAACCTAAATTATTGAATAAAATGCATCTTAACTAAAAAAACAAAACAAAAACAGTTGCATTAATCCTACAAACATTACAATATTCTTGATATAAATGCTTGGTGGGTTAGATTAACGTGGCTAAGAAGTGTTTTATAAATAATTGGTGACTATTTATTGTAAATGTATTACTAAATTTCTTTTTTTTAAATAGCTCATACCTCCCCACGGCCCATCTGCCGTTTGTGGCCCTTGAGCATAAGAAGTTTGACCAACCCAACCCAAAAAAGTAGAATACATGTAATGTTCTCACCTCTCCGCCAGATGGCGCCACAGTAGCAGGAGGGCGCATCTGTGCATCTGCTTGGCTCGACGGTTCTTCGCAGACAAAAAAACAGATAAATTAATTTACATATTCTCTTTTTAAGATGCATACATTAAGAATTCGAGTCACCTTGCCTATTTTCCGGGAGCGGCGCGTCACTTCGTACTTTGCTCCGCTCGAAGTCCTCGTGATACTTGATCTGCATACATTAGGCCGCCAGACAGTTTACGTTACACTCAGAAAAAGTTACATTGTGTATTTATTTGTGGACTATGAAAGATAGTCATTCAGCTTGGAGGCCAATAATTAACCCAATTGAGCACTTAAATGTTGAGTGTACCTCTTAAGAGACTTAAATGGACTAAATCTCTTGACATTCTTGAGACGATATTAAAGTCGAATGCAAACGAGAGCTGCATATTTTTTTCTGACTTAAAATTTTTCATCATAATAGGTAGGGTGTCCAGTGTACTCCATAGTCTCTACTATTTAACACATTTATGACAAATGCAAAATAATTTTTATTTTTTATTTTTTTAAGTTGAAAAGAGCCTTTTTGGACCCCTGTACATCAATCGAACCATTTTCTTGAATACTTGTTTTTATTAAGTCGTGGGTGAGCTGGAGCCTATCCCAGTTGACTTTGGGCGAGAGGCGTGGTCAACCCTGGACTGGTCACCAGCCAATCACGGGTAACATTTTAAAATTATGATCAGGCAGAGATTACAGCGGTGCCTTGAGATACAAATTAAATTTGCTCCGTGACGAGATTTTGTGACATTGCATCAATTGAACCATTGTGCTGCTGCTCCTGGTGCGGCCACCTTGACGGACAGCTATACTTATGGCTCATTGAGACGTCTCAGCTCATCGGCGCGGCACTAATGTCATTCTACGCATAGGATAAAGAATATATGACTGAATACCTTTACTGTCTATATGTGTTGCTGCGAAGTTTGTGTTGAATCTGTTTACTTAAAGAGTTAAAGCACCGCAACATAGATGCTCTTTAATGTTAGCATTAATGTAGCGGAGTGAACGGCTAAGTTATGTGGTTGTTTTAAATACACGAGGTGTAATTGTGTTTTGTTTAGTTTGACGGTAAACTTCAACTGGAAGTGGCAATAAAAAGCTTGAAACCTCGTTTCTGAAGAATTGTTCGTTATCTCAAGTCTGCGCTAGCAAATCAAAGCACAAAAAAAAAAAAAATTGGTGAATGGCGCCTCTTATCTCAAAACTCCTAAGATGAGTCAGTCATATCTCAATGCACCACTCTGTGGTTATAGTCTGCCCTATTAATGTGAGCTTGTGTGGGGTCTCACACTTTGAAAATGTACGATAAAATCAGTGTACCTTGCTTTAGTAATACAATCATGTCACAGAATACATAGCTGGAAAAATCTTGATTGGTGCAGTTCTTCCTGTGTGTATGCATGCATTGGTTTTTGTGTGGAATGTGTGTGTGTGTGTGAGAGCGGATGTTCACTGGGTGTCCACAGCTGAGATGTTTTGACCATATAGGGCCGCCGCTTTGTGCACAGAGAAATGACTGAAATGTTCCCCGGACTTCCTTGAGAGGACTGGTGTAGCTTGTGTAAGTGCTCTCGGCTCCACTTGAACTCAACGCACTCCTCACTGCATTGTGTAACTCTGTAAATATTGATCAAAAGTGTTCACTCGCGACATTTATTTGGGCTTCTTGCGTTAATTGAAATAAAAGTAATTTTTCTGGCTGAAGTATTGTATGTCTCTCTGCTCCCATAGTTGGCGCTATACCCCAGTTAGCCTTTAAGTTTGACTGAACGATTAATCAATTTTATTAATACATTCCTATTTATTGCTCAGAGCATTTGGAGGGGAAAAAAAAAACAACAACTCTTGAGGTTCTGTTGTTCCAAGCGCAGCCTCGCTGATGTGCATTTTCATAACAATGTGAAAATTATTCCGCTCGTGTTTGTCTCTAATAATCGAAGCATGAAGCTTTCCTAAGCTAGTTCGTTAAGACCTCATCTTCTAACTTGATCTTGTTGGCGTGCGGTGTTGCATTTCTTACGTCACTGATCTGCTCTTGTGTCTTCTTCAGCCTCTGCATCTCCGGAGTGTCCACCACCACGCTGAAACCTTTGCCCTTGTTCTTCTCAAATTCCTCCTTGTAGAGGGCCTGAAATTCAAAGTTCAGCCTTTAGAGACACTGTGCCGTTATAACCACACCCGATTAGTGTAGCTTAGCATTAAATGAAAAGATTGCACTGTAGGAGCACCTACTGTCATCTGAAGCTCATTAACTCATTCAGTGCCAGCCTTCCCAGTTAACATGGATATTTGACTTCAAAGGCCGTCAATGGCAGTGAATGTGTTAAATGTTTTAAATTCACATAAAACCAAGGTGTTGTTGTTTAAATACCTTTAAGCTGATTTTAGAGATGCTAGTATGTAGAAATGGCGAATAGCCTACCTTCAACAAAAGAAACGGAGGGAAAGATTTAATCACTAGCATCTGTTCATTTACATTCCTTTCAAAATCGCGTTAGCGATACTTAGGGGTGTGTGTATATATATGTACACATATATATATATATATATATATATATATGTGTGTATATATATGTATATTTTGTATTTTCTCTACATGCACTTTTTTTTTAGCGCTAGTTCCAGTTAGCGCAGCCCTTCAATACAGTAATCGGAGGGAACCCACTAGCATCTCGCAGTTTGAGTTCCATATAATGTAATAATAAATTAACTTTGAAATTAATACACACACAAAGTGTAACATTAAACAAAGCAGATAATCTCATGTGGCATGCACACACCAGTCAAAGGCCTGGGTACACTTTCTAGTGCTATTGAATTAGAAACTGTCTAAACCTTTGACTGGTGCTAGTGTACTGTATGTGTGAGTCATGATGTGGCTATGAGGAATATTTGGAGGCCGTGAGAGAGCGCTGCTGCGCTGCACTGCAGAGACTTTTATGGTTATAAACACGAGCTGCAGCTGCCGCTTCTGCTCAGATCATACCAGGGATAGATTATTAAAAAAAAAAAAAGACTTATGCAAATTTTTAAATGTAAATTACATTTTAACATGTGCCCCCCCCACATACACATTGATGGTGAAAATTGTAATGTGTCAGTGTTTTTGGTTTGTTTTAGCCTCACCTGGCTGTTGAGCATGCTCTGCTGCTTGAGGCGCAGGTTCTCCGGGGTGTCGGCCACGATGGTGAAGGAGGTTTTGGGATAGTGCCTTTTTTTTTTTTTTTTTTTTTTTTTTAAAAGAGGTAAGCATCACACACACGTCGCATGACACCACATCACATGTTAATGTTCATGGAGTATCTCGTTAATTAGGACTTACATGCTGCAGTAAGGCCGCTTTTCAAAGCCTTTGTAGTTGTTCATGCTCAGCGCCATCTTGCACACATCACAGCTGAAACAGCCTTTGTGCCAGTACTGCACACACACACACACACACACACACACACACACACACAGAAAAGGTAATGCCAGTTTAACAGTTTGTATTATGAAATGTCAGCGTTTGACCCTCCAAAACGTTTAGAAACAGCTCTCAGTATGAGCCATTGCAGTCATTTCTTAAAATACTTTTTGAAAATATATTTTCAAGAAAGGAAAAAAACGTAACACATTTAAATTGACTTATTTTTATTTATTGCAATACATTGTTTAAAAAAAAAAAAGAAGACTTCTCCAGCATTATTATATAAAGGCGGGTCTTGTAAAGGCTCCAAAACTATTTAAAAGATACCATACCTCTCATTGCTTATTCTGTTCTACTGGCACAATAGAGCACTCGGTGAAATATTTGGACATTTTAAATGTTTTAAAATAATTATTACGAAATAAAATCTATCAGAAATATATTTATATCAATACATTTGTCTAATGTTGGGATGAATGTATATTGTACAGTAAATTCAAATATGTGGATCTATTTGTGAATATTCATTTCATCAATCATCTATTAAAGGTGGCTCTAATACTGGTTCAGGAAGGCAGTCAGTGAAATATTTTGACATTTAAATACAATTGTAACCCTTAATGTTTTTAAATATGTAATGATAAACTATAGAAATTGTTATGATGAGAACAAATCAGGAGAATACATTTTTATTATTTGTCTAATTTTGTCGTGTGGTTATAGAGTCATTTTAGTTTTAGGCAACCTCTGTGGCCTGTGGAACCCATGCGATGCAATTCAGCAACTGTTATAAAAGGATCCAAACCACAAATACTCATGGAGTAATAATCTTGTTTTCATGATAGTATGACCAGCAGAGGGACTTTATAACAAGTGAAATGGCCCCTTACTGGTATCCAAATATGGTTCCTTGAGAAGGTGCAACTTAACTAATGAGGTGGTCTGAGCGTTGATGAGCTCAATTGTTCAAACTCCACCAGTGGCCTGCGTGTCGTCTATACCATATAAAATCCTTTTTGTTTGACGTTTTGGAGTGAGACATCAACTTTTCAATCAAACGTTCCCAAACGACATTCCACATTTGATCTATTTCTACCCAAAAACAACATAATGCTTGCAATTAGGCTGTGTGATATGGCCTTAAAATAAAAGTGTCGATTTCTCCCCCCCCCCACCGTTTTATTTAAAAAAAAAAAAAATTACAAAAAAATTAAGTTTTGCTTTTTGTCCCCACCCCTTCTGGGATTTGCATTATTTCTCCTGATATATAACAATTTTGCACGGTGGACGACTGGTTAGAACATCTGCCTCACAGTTCTGAGGACCGGGTTTCAAATCCCGGCCCCCGCCTGTGTGGAGTTTGCATGTTCTCCCCGTGCCTGCGTGGGCTTTCTCCGGGCACCGCGGTTTCTTCCCGCATCCCAAAAACATGCATGGTAGGTTAATTGAAGACTCTAAATTGTCCGTAGGTGTGAATGTGAGTGCGACTGGTTTGTTTGTTTCTATGTGGCCTGCAATTGGCTGGCAACCGGTTCAGGGTGTACCCCGCCTCCCGCCCGATGATAGCTGGGATAGGATCCAGCAGCCCGCAACCCTACTGAGGATAAGCGGTAAAGATGATGGATGGACAAAACAAGTTTTAAGTTTTTTTTTTTTTCTTTCTGCGTTTTTTTCCCGAGCATAGAAATTACCCCTTCCAATACTCTTGCGGTCTTTTCACCTGTCGTACAGGTGAGGCAAACGACCTGACTTGGAAACGCATACCGCAGGTCAACATTTTCCCACATTTAGATAAACATAGAACAACAATGTATGAATGGGAACTCTGTCTTTGGAAAATGCCCGTGATTGCCTTCCACTCTGTTTTGTCATACGCAAAACGATGTGAAAATGATTCAGGTGATTACCTAGAATTATTCCTAGAATTACAAACTTTGTCATCGCAGCGTTTCTTAGCGGGATTAAAGTGACGAATCCCTTTTTTGCAAAATAGTTGCAGGAGGGTTGGGAAAAGTCACAAACATGGCAACACTGATTATGATTTTGTGAACTAGCTCTTGTCTGTTTACAGCCATGTTGTGAGTGAAAGCAGAGAGCATCAGCGGGGATGTCCTTTGAACTACGAAAGCCGGGAAAAAAAAATGCTAATCTAATAATCGTCCAGTTCCTGCGCTAGTTGCAATTCTTAAGAGACTCTGGTACACACACTTTGGCCTGGTTTGCCCTATGGTACATTTATAGACCGACTTCGAAACTGGAAATTCAGCAGTTATTGTTTTTTAAATGTCTGTTCAATTAAAGCTGAGAGTCGACACCGTCAACACTTCAACCAATGTGTTTTCAAATCTATGTGTTGGTCACTGTGATGCCAAATCATTCAATTTGAATCATTCGTCACAGGTGTGCCCCTGAGCTCTGTCATGGGACCTGTTCTCTTCACCACATCTCTTTCCCATTGGAACTTTCTTCTACAAATACACCACCTGCTCTCACTGGATGTAGATGAACCCAAGTTCGACTAGTCTGTCAAACCCTACTCCCCAGCCCCATTCCCCCTCAGACTACTTCCCTGAACTCTAAACTTGGTTCAGGGCAAATGTTTTTCAATTTTATCGGCAGCGAAACCGACTTCCTTTTAGTTGGGGCTAAATCTTCGCTTGCCAAAACAAATAGTTTCTCTTTACCATTGACAGTTCTACAGTTTTACCCTCTTCCTAGGTTTAGGAATCTGGGTGTCATCCTCGACAGCACCTTTTCATTGCAAGCTCACATAATTAATGTAATACGGTCCACATACTTCCTGTTACACTGTCATCCTTGTTCACAACCCTTTTTGATCTCCTTCACAAATCCCTACATGAACTCCCAACTACTCTAAAATTTAGCTGCTCGAGTTATAACAAGCCCCCACCCCACCCACCAGCACCACCACCACCACCACCACATTGACCCCACATAACCTGACCCCACATTCAGTGCATCTGCAAAGTATTCACAGCACTTCACTTTTCACGTTACGGCCTTAATACTACAACTCATGCGACACTTATATAGCGCTTTTACTCCAAAATGGAATAAATTAAGGTCGATGGATTCTGTCCCTTCAAAATCCTACATGCAACACACCATAACGAGGACGTGAAATGACTTTAATTTAGCAACTTTAATAGAAATTAAAAAACGAAAATTTGACGTACACAAGTTCATAGCTATTATTATTACGGTAAAACATGACAGATAAGATTTTTTTGTTTTGTTTTTACCTTATCAAGGCAGTTGATTTTCTCCGTGGGGTAAACCGGTTTGGTGCATCTCCCACACGGCGGATTCATTCTCTCCCTCCCCCCAAAAAAGAGAAAAGTGGAAGATGAGGTGGAAGATGAATGGAGCGAGCTCCTCACACGCATTTAATAGACGCCTGCAACGTCACAAGTAGGCGGGGCCGTCGACTTTCCACCAATTTTGAAAACTGTGACATCACACTCTGCTAAGCTAATTTTATTTATTTTGGGGGGGGGGGGGGGAATAAGAGAAAGTAAACGTCATGGGTGAGTTAACATTTGGTAAAGTTGGTAAATTACGGTATGATAAAGCAGCCGAAGTGTTCAGCAGTCCACGTAAACAAGCGGGAGATAATTAGAAGTTCTTAAAATGTATCTCGATAATGTAATGTTCGATACTTTTACCCGTCCGTCTTTTGTCGTATGGCCGTGTCGCGGCGCCATTAGCTGGACGCTGGTCGAACTGCATATCCGCCATCTTGTGCGCTTGGAGTTTCAAAACGTACGGTAGAAGGTAGCTTTGAAAGATATACTGCTCCACCCCACCTTTTTGTTTCTTGCCCGAACGTTTGTCAAACAATAAAATTATTATATGTCGTTAGCTTCTTTCAGAAGGGGGTATAGCTCAGTGGTAGAGCATTTGACTGCAGATCAAGAGGTCCCCGGTTCAAATCCGGGTGCCCCCTCTTTTTCTCTCCCTTGGATGAGATGACTAATTTTGTAAATCTTAATATTTAAATCCACCATAGCATGAACTAGGGATTTAAAATGATGTCTATAATTATTGATCCTTGGGGTATTTTGACGAAAGCATCCTATAGACAAGTTATTAAGACACATGGAATACGTTTGCCTTACCTGGATAAATAAGTTAAATACACAAATGCATCCATAATTACGGATTGTTTCCTTTAATCCACCAGTCATTCCCAACCACTGTGCATGTGTTGTGAGAGATCATCAGATGTGCTGCAGGTTGGTCTGAAGATAATTGATTGACATTAATTTCATACAAATAATATATCTTTGTTTATCCCTGAAGATGATTGATTTACATTAATTTCATACAAATAATGTATCTTTGTTTATCCATCTATGGCAGTGAAACGTAGTGACAGGCGGAACAATTAAATAGTCTTCCACTAGATGGCGGAAGGGACAATTAACCTGTGTTTCCGCTTGTTGCCATTCGTACAAACAGAATAATAGCTTTGTGTTCTAAACAGGCCCATATTTTACATAAATTCGTGAACGAATTGAGACGAAGTAATTATTTCATCATTTCAGTGTACTCTACATGCCTTTTTGTAATATTTTTGTTTGGTGGCATACTCGTCAGAATATAAAATGTGTGGCATAGCTCAATAAAGGTTGGGAAACAACATGGTTGCATGGTAGTGTAGATGTGTGTGTGTGTGTGTGTGTGTGTGTGTGGAGGGGGTTGCAACAGTAAACTGTTTCAAATTATTTGTGTTAAGACATTTAAACAGGACAAATAAAACAAGGATGTCAATTTCATAATGATCATTAGTTATTATCATTATAATTATATAATGTAACAACCTAACATTTGTCTCTCTCCAACCAAAAAGATGGAGTGGATTAAAAACGGACGTGAAGTGTACTATACAGTATGAAGGCAGTGTCCATTGACATTTATTTTTGAATATTTCTTTTTCTCCTCCTTTTCACTTCCGACCTTGCGACGTATGGTGTGTGTGCAATGTCAAAGAGACGTGGAGAAAGCCAGGAAAAGCCGCCAATAGTTGGCGAGTGTACTTCCTATTAATCTGTTATTATTCTCCAGGTGGCTGCCTTTAGCAGCACTGTTCGGCCTCGATGAAACCCTCCTTCTCGTGACCCACGGGCTCCACCTCGCCGTAGCCCGACGGGTAGTCCTGGTTGCGGAATTTCATGGCGGGCCAGTAGTTGTTGCTGCGTCGCTGCGGTAGATGCTGATGGTCAACTCATTTTGCCGAAATACAAAACTATGAGTACCCGCGACGTGTTTTTGTGGCGTCCTCACCTGCATGAGGTAGAAGGGCGGAGCCAACGTGGGGTGCGTGTTGATGTAGTACACGGCCAGCAAGGTCAGCGCCACCACCAGGACGAGGGCCCCCACCACACCGGCAATTATGGCCGCATTCTCTGTCATCCTCGTGTGCTCCGGAGGCTCTGTGTTTGTGAGAGTCAGCCATATTTGGAGACTCTTAATTGTTCACGCAAGTGTGAATTGTAGCTAGTCAATACGGTAATCCCCCCCCCCCCATATGTGTGGTTCACTAGTCACAAATTTGTTTCCCCATGTGGAACCTATCCCCTTGCTAGTCGCTGAAAAACTCAATTTGAATTTTCTTTCTGAAAATCCCTAACATGCCACAAGATAGCGCCAAAGCACTAACCTGTAAACCATTTATGGTTAAGAGTCATGATGTAATATTTATCCATCCATCCATTTACTGTACCGCTTATCCTCGGTAGGGTCACGAGTGTGCTGGCGCCTGTCTCAGTTGACTCTGGGCGAGAGTTAGGTTACACCCTGAACTGGTCGTCAGCCAATCGCAGGGCACACAAACAATCATTCACACTCACGTGCACACCTATGGGCAATTTAGAGTCTTCAATCGACCTACCATGCATGTTTTTGGAATGTGGGAGGAAACCGGAGTACCCGGAGAAAACCCACACGGGCACGGGGAGAACATGCAAACTCCACATAGGTGAGGCTGGATTTGAACCCGGGTCCTCAGAAGTGTGAAACGGATGTGCTAACCAGTCGTACACCGTGCTGCCCATGTAAGATTGATTTATTTGATATTTGTTGAAGAACTTTATTATTTTAAATTATACTGTTTTGGGATGATCATTTGTGGTGTAGTTTTTATGTAGACAATTACACATTTTTAGGGGCTATCAATTGGTAATTATTTGTTTTTTCGCTATTTGGAGCAGGGCTTGGTCCCAGTCCACAGCGTAATCCGCCTCTCGCCCAAAGTCGACTGCGATAGACTCCAGTTGCCCGGCGACACAAATGAGGACAAGTGCTCGAGATTAGAAAACGGTTGAATGAATTGGTGGTCATTCCATGTCAACTCACCCCTGGTGACCACGTTGTCGTGGAACTCGGCTGAAGATGACGTCGGAGTAGCTGACGAGTAGAAGGTGAGTGTCGATTCCTCGTGCGACGCCGGGTAGTAGTCTTCGCACGTGCCTTCAGCCTGAGGGCCAAATGTCATGGGGATCATGACATTTGGCCCTAAGGATCATTGACAACAGGGAGGCATTAAGTATCTAACCTCTTTGGGACAGTTATAATCTAGCCACTCTTGTCGAAGGCGATCGAGCCCATCTGAGCATCTGAAACGGAAGCGGAAATTACATCAGAAGAGCCTTGCACTTGGCGGTCTCATCTTTGGGGGACTTCTGTGGTCGTACCGTTGAAGCGTGTTGCACCACCCGCATCCACTTGTCAGGTTGGACCCCAGGCAGAGATCACAGGATGTGTGTTGAAGACAGGCTGAAAAGTAGAACGTGTTACAGGACGGATGGGTGGATGGGTGTATGCCTGCTTTTCCAGTCATGTTTTGTACTCACTAGGCAGAGGTGTGAACTCAAACGCCGATCCGCTGACGATCGTGGTGGTGTTGATTTCAACGCGGTGATACTCGTAGATGGTCCGCTGATTTGTATCTTTGAAGCAAACATTCTGTAAGATGTGCCTACTAGTACCAATGAGCTGCTACTACTACTACCACTTCCACTTATTTAACTTTTAAATCAGCTAACTGGACAATTCTGCTCATAAGCATTCTGGGCTGAGGCATAGCAAAGTTTTAAGAAGTTGAATCGTAAAGCTGCTATCTAGCCTCGTCGACTACCAGCAAGCTACTAGTACTGCTATGCAGCTTTTAAAAGTAAGTCGATGTTTTTGTTCACAAACATGCTGGGTTGAGGCGTATCAAAGTTACGCAAAGTTGAACACTTGAAGCTTGTAACTAATACCAAATTCGCTACTCCTACTACTGGCTAACTTGATGATTCTGCTCACACATCTTCTGCAGCGAGGCATATAGAAGTCATCTGGACGTACAACGAGCTACTACTACTAGGCAGCTAACTTGATGATTCTGCTCACAACGTAATGGGGATATCACAGGAAGTTGAAAGCTGACCTGTCATCTGCTGAGACGGGAGGTACGCCATGAATGCGTCGGACAGTCCCACTTTTACCGGATGCTCTGTGGAGTTAATCCTCTCCACTGGCACTGGGATCTGGACAACAATGGGTGCTTTTCTTCTAAATGGAAGATTAATTCAGATGCACGGGTGTGTTCAACAAACTCACCTCTCTGTAGTTAAACACCACAGTTCCGTTTCTGTGCAGCGCCGCCTGGAACGTAAAAGCTCCTTCAGCCTCTCTGTCCTTTAGCCGCACTTTGTCCCACTGGACCACAAATAGATGACCTGGACGCAGCAGAATTCCTCCCTTTCATCCTCTCCTGAGATTCCCAAACTCTACTGAGGCGGTCTGGTCTCTGCACTTACCATTATCCGAGTACCTCACAGTGGAGTTCATGGAAAAACTGGGGTCAAAGTTGGCCATGAGGGGGGCAATGTACTGGGTGGCGGTCAGCATGCGGTGGGTAATGTCCCCCATGAAGATGAAACCTTGCGAGAAGAGAATGCTCCTTTCAAATGTTAGCCACTTTTCCACCACTACGGATCGGATTGGTAAACCCTGAATGACGAAACACGGCAATGATGAAACAAAAGCCCTTTTCAAACTGCATTTTGGGGAAACCACAATTTATTTGAGGGGAGCTGAAGATCGGTTTTATGGGGCCTAAGATAATTAAACTTTGCCATGAACACATACAATTTTTGGGGTGCTTGAGAAGTTTTTTTGGGGGGGCTTTAGGCCGCCTGAAATAGGCCTAACAACACCACTGCCATGAACTGAACCACACCGGTTGTTGGAAACGCGGATTTTGTGTGCCACACTTTTAATACACTTCAATACTTTGGGAGAAGCTGAAACTCACCACCAGTTGCAATGATAATTTGTCTCAAGTCGTGTCCATAAAATGGGAAGTCGAAGGAAAGCGCCACCCTCTGGGAGAAAGCGAAACATAGTCAGTGTACTGCTTTGTGTGTTTGCATGTACGTTCTTATCTCTTACCGCCGCCTGCCGGTGCGCGTTGGACAGGATGCCATGGATTCGGACTTGGCTCTTGTGTAGAGAATTCAGGTCCACCCACAAGTCTTGGGTGCGCCTGTCGTCCGGGCCGAAACTCTGCCAGCTGTAGTAGCGCTGCGAGTCCTCCTGCGTAACAGATCGCAGCTCAAAACAGTGAGCAGTGGTGGGAAGTAATTGAGTACAAAAACTTCATTACTTCAGTATAAATACTTCATTAATGCAGATTTTTCAGGTATCTGTACTTTGAGTATTTCTGTTTTTACTTTTACTCCCTACGCAACCGACAGCATTATTGATGCGCGCTGCCGTTTGTGGTGTCAGAGAGGGATGAAAAGTGGAGCAGTTAAATGCAGCGCTGCTCCACATACAGCTAGCGACCCATTTTTTTGCCTCTGCATTGCCACATCCTGGAGCGGGGGGGGGGGGTGCTTTCTCGGTGAGGGGCATTCTTTGGCATTGCAGCTGCATGATGTTTAAATCCATGCCCCGCCATAAAACAGGCATTGGCCGTCCAACATCGGTGTCCAAGTGAGTCATTGATAATGATGCACGTCAGCGAGCAGAACCTCTGCTCTGTTTTTCCATTTGGAGCAAAGGAAGGAAAGTACAACACACTTTTCGCTGCGAGGAGCTCAGCAAAATCAATTCCCGGGCTTGTCATGCCAAAGCAGCAGGTGGCACTTTAAGTCTTACGCGATGGCCGGTTTGGCCAATCCAAAACCAGAAGAAAGCCATTTGTGGAAAAGACAAAATGGCTGCAATGGTTGAAGAAATTGGGACTTTTGGTATTTCACACCTCACCATAAAGTTAATATAATAGCATGTGCAGGTAACATGCGTTTTTTGTGATTTCACCTCGAAAATATTTCTGTACAACATAACAAAACTACAATAATCCCCCGCATTCGCTATTCACAAATACACCTATTCATGTTCCCCCCATCCCATGGTTGACCCATAATTCGACCAATAAATTTGCTCGTTCAATTGTGTCCTTTTTATCATGCTGATCATATTTTGACATCATGAGACCAAGATGACGTCTAACAATTGATAAAACAATAGAGCTTAGATTGTCATTCGGATGTTAGGATGTTGTCATTAGGATGTTGCAACAGAGATACAGAGAGACTGGATGAGTCACAGAAAGGCATAGAAGTGGACATCTTTGCAAATATACTGGTCGATTCATGGATCAAACAGGTTATGTAAAAGTACTGAAACATTCAACAGTTGAACATATGCAATAAAAGCTTTAGAGGCGGTCAAATCAAGTTCACTAGTAAATGTTATAGTGCAATTTAAGTTCTTCCTGAAATTCGTCCTGAAATTTCATTCGCAAGCCCAATATCATCCACTTTTCGTGACTGAGAGTATCCCCTGCAGGGTGTCTGCCTTAGAGATACGGTAAGAAGCTCGGTCATCCTGTAGAGGCTCAGAGTAAAGCTGCTGCTCCTCCGCATCAAAAGAAGCCAGATGAGGTCGCTCGGGCATTTGGTTAGGATGCTTCCTGGCTGCGTCTCTGGCGAGGTGTTACGTGCATGTCCTACCAGGAGGAAGCTCCAGGGAGGACCTAGGACACGCCGGAGAGACTATGTCTCCAGGCTGGCCTGGGAAGGCCTCTGGATCCTGCGGAAGGGCTGGATGAAGTGGCTGGAGAAACGGAAGTCTAGGCTTCCGGCCCCTGCAACCCGACCCCAGATAAGCAGAAGAAAATGGATGGATGAATCGATGGATGGATGCTGGAACCAAGACATTGCATGCGCATGCTAGTTAACGCAACTGGATCAAGAGAGCTTTTGTGGTGATGTAATACAAAACTGTGCTTCTTGTTGGCGTGGCTTAGCGAAGGCATCTCACCACTCTATGGGTCATGTTGTCAGGCAGGAAGGTGATGTCCAGTCGGCCTCCCTGTGGCGGTGCGCTGCGGGCGCCTCTTGGCGGCTCGAGGCTTGTCCTCTGCAAGGCTGACGTCTCCGGAGGCGCCCCGCTCTCTGCGTCTGCAACAAGCGGTGGAGACTTGGTCGTCAAAAGTATCTCCTTTAAATTTTGAGAAAGTTGACTTGAAAAAGTTGTGAGAGGACCCTTAAATCAACACTGACACCCTTCAGAGCTTGTGGTTACATTTGCTTTATATTGGCTCCCCTGTTGCTTTTCTAGGGATAGAGTCAACTTTTTAAGGTGGAGCACTGAAACCTTTATTTTATGCGTGGGCGTTTGTCTTTTTTACTCAGCATTATAACGGAGAAGATCGTACAACAATTAACTAATTAGCATATGCTGACAAGGAGCAATTGTTTCCAGAGTTTTCTGGTGCAAAGGTCATTTTTCCTCAACGTCGTTTGTGGTCTGCCTTCATGCTTGCTCGCTTGTGAGTTGTCCAACCCCATCATTAGGTGCCACCAGCAGGTCTTCTTTTAGGAGACCAGTACCACTCCTTGGGACATTTGCTACCAGGCTGTGCCGCTGTACACACATCAAGATGTCATGTGATTCGGTAGCCAAAAAGTAAGTCCACGGCACAAGCTAGCAAACATGAGTAAAATGGTAAAAGGCCAAATCACAAGACAGAAGGAAAAGAGCCTATAAAAGAGGAAGATATATTTTAGACAATATCAGTAGACCAACTTAAAATATGGATTTAACACTATTTATCACCACAAGTCATTCTCATGCACCTGCGTAATATGTTGCAACAGCCTTGCAAATGAGGCAAAGAAGCCTTCAAAACTGTCCCAAAAAGCACTGAATACCTTGCTTCCATTTCCAAAATCCTATCATTGGGATGTGGGATTTTCTGAAACAATGTCGACCGAAACAAAATTACGGAGTACACTTGACATACACACAACCCCCACCGTAATCCTCATGCCAGTTAAAATTGACTACGATGTGCTCCCTTGAATGCCGTGAATGATTTATTGTTTGAAAATTTTAACCTAAATGTTCATGACCTGTTTACGGTGGCCGACTGGTTAGAGCGTCAGCCTCACAGTTCCGGGGACCGGGGTTCAAATCCTGGTCCCATCTGTGTGGAGTTTGCGTGTTCTCCGCGTGTTTGGGTCGGTTTTCCTCCCACGTCCCAAAAACATTCGTGGTAGGTTGATTGAAGACTCTAAATTGCCCATAGGTGTGAATGTGAATGGTTTTTTGTTTCTATGTGCCCTGCGATTGGCTGGCGACCGGTTCAGGGTGTACCCCGCCTCCCGCCCGAAGATAGCTGGGATAGGCTCCAGCATGCCCGCGACCCTAGTGAGGAGAAGGAAATGGATGGATGGATGGACTTCACATCCAGTAAGTAGCACACTTTGGGTGTTTCCCAATACCCCAACATGAAACCGGCTAGTTTAAGAGAAACAAGCAAAGTGGTCCCACTAATTACAACAACTACATTTAGTCTCATTCTGATTTGTATTTTTAATCATTTGATTTTGATTTAATGTTTTTCCAAGCCGGCCTGTCAAATAATGCTTCATGTGAAACCGCTCCATGGCGAAAAATCGCTGGGGCCTGCTGGTTGTGATCGTCTGTTTGCATTTGCGAGAGGCTTTGACCGGTTGATAAGGTAAAACCTGTTAGTGTACTGCATGTCGTCCATGCTCGGTGGTGGAAGATGTGCTTACGAAGATGATTGGCAAAAAGACAGAGCGGGATACGAGGGAGCAGTCGTTTGATGACGATGCAGTGAGATTCGCGGAACAAGAGGATCCTAATTGGGTCACATTGGCAGCTCTCATTCTGATGAAACGACTGAGGAGACGGAATGGCGCTTTCCCCCGCGTTGTTCTACAGACATGTTGAAGTCAACCGGCGAAATTGCCGGCTTCTGAGGTAGCAGCATAGGCGGACGTTGACTGTGTGTTGAGGATAGTTGCAAGCCAACACCGAGATTTGAACTTCAATGCCCGACACTCTCTTTTCTTTGTCAGACGGACACAGCATTGTCCCGCTCGTCAGGTTTGTGTTGCGTTGAACACATAACTCCCCAATGACAAAACAAAAATCCACTTTCAAGGCTTTTTCCTGTTTTTCCTATATCGTCGGTGAATAGTGGGCGATTATTGTACTGTCCTGTCCAAGCTTGCAGAGTTTGCACAATAAAACTTGAAGTGTTGACTCTGAGGCTTGTCTAGCTGCATGTGTGCGGGGGCGAATGTCCGGTGAAGAAAGGGGCTAAGCGGAGTTCAAGAGTGGGTCGGGCTTTTGGGAAGAGTCTGGCGGACATGTGGAGGCTGCTCGCACAACTTCACTAACAATGATAAACAGCCAGAAATGTTCCTGATGACCACCTTGTACATTTGTTTACATGCGCTGGTTGTTGATTTTGCCCTTTGAAACATTTGGTGGCGACCATGCCCTTTCAGCTTGTTCCTGATGTCATGCCATCAAACCAGGATGCTGCAGGTAGTAGCTAGTAGTTACTCAGCCACAGCTGAGTAACGACTCACACGAAGACTCGCCGACGTCACACGACACCCCGGCAGGCCACGCCTCTTAAAGGCACATACTGTATCCCGCACAGACACTGCAATACGTACAGTATTTTCTAAACATTGTCTGCTTTTTGTGTGTTCAAATAAGTTTACAATTGGTTAGAAAACTGTGTTTTAATCAGTTGAAATGTGTTTAAAATATATGGGAGGGGTAAAACCATATTTTTTTTTATATGCTCTCTATATTGCAGATTTTCACTTATAGCGGTTGTGTCTGGAACATAACGCTCCATCCTGCTGTCTAATATTCATATATCAAGCCTTGCTGTTGACAATGAAACAAGTTACATTTTCAGCATTTTTCTGAAGGGTCGGACAAGCGTATTAAAACACACAAAGAAAATGGTAGCCAAGTTGCTGGGCCGAAACAAAAACTAATGTTCTTTCCGGCTGTTTGGAAGCCACCACATCCAAGGATGAAAAATACATTTCCTCCTTAAAGAGCTGTAGGCTTTGAAGGAACTCAAAAGAAAAAACTGGATGTGTGAAGGGCACAAAAGGTTTGGCGGGATGGAAAAAGATGATCGTATTCAGGCTTGAATGCAGTAGGAGCAAAAGTTGTGCACATAGTAGCGTACAAAGTCATATTGTGTTGTAAAAGAGTGGGTGATCTGTGTTGCAAGATGTCCAGAGGTGCTCTTGGCGTGGGCTGAAGCCACAAAAACACCAGAGCACCGGCAGCTGAAGTCATAACAAGGACAAACTGCTGCTTGAAAAGGAACTTGAACTCACCGTTGTATTGAGGTGATGGATTTATCAGGGTTTAGTTGTCTGTTTTCGTTGCTTTTTACTGCAGAGAACTGCGAGTTGCACGTGACCGTTTTGGTTTACTTTTACACGTTTCACAACAGGATATAATTTTACTGGGATAAAAAAAATGTCCAGCAGTTCAGGCCGACAATAAATACCACTGCTAAATGGAATCCACGATTAACAAATGGCTTAACAGACCAGTCACATTTTTTATTACCTTCACTCCTCAAATGAAACAACGCGAGGTTAGTGTTACAGTTGAGGGGGTTAGTAAAGGGTGACAGTTAATGTTAGGGTTTGAGGTTAGGTTTTCGGTAGTTAGGGATGAATTTGGCATTATGTTTAAGGGGATTAGGGAAAATTTAGGGATTCAGGGTTAGTGTTAAGGTTTATAGTTTAGGGGATGATGCGAGGTTTGGGGTTAGTCCGTCAGGTTAGGGTTTACTGGTTAATGGTCAATGTTAGGGGTTATGGATTAGGGAGTTAGGGAAGGTTTAGGGTTAGTGTTGACGGTTGAGGTTAGGTTTTAGGCGGTTAAGCTAGGGCCAGAGCGAAACAGCCACCCACCGATGTGTTTCCATTTTTAAAAGTTGTTTAGGCTTCAAAAAAAAAAAACACTTTACCACTTCTTACAAGGCTACTCCTGACAAGATCTCCTCCATTGTTAACCTTCTTGTTGGATTCATTGCCCCACTTATTATGTTGCCAAAGCCATCATCCTGGTTCCCTTTAACTATACCTATGGGGTTCACAACCTACAGTAGTAGCTAGCTTGAATTTTCAAGAAGTGCAAGTTTAAAATGTTCCCATTGCAGTCTTTTGTTTTATGTTGTGGGGTGCAATAAAATAAATATGAAACATTTTCTAGTGGTACCCAGAAAAGTGGAAAAGGTTGGAAAGCATTGCTTCATTAGGGCTCTAGTAAGCTAAACTGAACTGGACCGCTTGGTGGCAATGGAGGTAATGATCTGTAAAATTTGAAAATCGTAGGCTTTTTTTTTCATCTGGGCCCCCTTGGAACTGGACATGTGTCCGTCTTTGCAGGGACCGTTCAAAGTTTGACATTGAAAAGTGAACGCTGATGACCTAAAACTCTACTTTGATGGCTCCAGCATCAGTTATTTAAGAGTTTGCTAGAAAAGAGGTCCCAAGAGTCTTGAATGCATGTCCTTCTGTTGGCATGGATGGGCACAGGAGCTTTGATGGACTGGTGGTGGTGAAGTTAATGTTATGTCGGGGGGGGCGGGGAACAGAGGAAGAAAGTGGAGCATCACTGATTTGTTGGAGGAGGAGCTGAAGAAGAACGGGGAATGGCTAAAAATAAGGCATCTCCAAGGAGAGCAGAAATACATACTGTACATGCACCCACACACACACGCACACACGCACACATATACGGGAAGCTAAGTACTACACAGGACAACTTCACCATAGGAGACGCAAAAACGTGACATGCTGGGTGATTCGATGCAAAATTTCTGCTTGAATAAATCAACTACTGGAGGAACTGCAGGATTCCAAATTCCAAAGTTTCTGGACTTGCTTTTAAAAGCCAAAACCTTTGTGTTACGGGCTATATTTAAGAGGTTAGGGACGATTTAGGGTTAGTATAACGTATAAAGTCAGTAAGGGTTAGGGTTAGGGTAGGGAAGGTTTAGGTTTATGTTGTGGTTAGGGTTGGGTATGAGTTAGGGTTTTAGGGGGTTAGGGTCGGTTTAGCATTAGTGTTGGGGTGTATGGTTTGGGAGGGAGTGAAGGGTAAGGGTTGGGGTCAGGGCTTAGGCTTTAGTGGGTTTGGTGTAGGTTTAGGTGGGTAAACGCAATCCGCAGCTTTAACTTCACTTACGACGACTACCGAGGTGAAAATAAAAGTCAGTACATTTGTTGTTTTCTTCCTTGAATCCAACCTACCCAAAACATTTGATCCAAGAATGGTCTGGAATGGGGTCAGTGTGGCTGGAGGAGCAGGCATGGGCTTACCTTCACGACTCCACAGGATCCCCAGCTGAGCCTGGAGGAGAGAGACGAGGAGAAACCCGCTGAGCTCCATGTCCAGCCGCCTCGTGGTCGTTCCCCTCTCGCTCGTCCAGTCTTACACTCCTCTTCGCCGCCTGCGGTTGTCCCACACGCTCACGTTCCCTCACCTCGGCCAAGGTTTTCAGCGTTGCAGCTCCGCTCTGCTCTCCCTCAAAGGAACATCTGGGACGGCGGCACCATGACAGCGGGAGAGTTAACAAAACAGCTCCAGTGAGGAGACTATCCTTTCTCTTTCTCACTCTCTGCACGCAGCTCTCTCTCACTCTGACTGTTTGCAAGAAGAGGAAATATTTATGCTTTTTTTCCCCTCTTTCACAGAGAAGTGAGCCAAAAAAAAGGAGACGTTTGGGAGGGGTGAGGCAAAACAAACGATGATATTTTGGAAGAAAACATGTTTTGCTGACGCTAAAACACCACATGGACTCCTGTAAACAGTAACACATCAAAGATGATAGCGGAGGCCAATCAGAGTCATGTGGTGAGAATAGTGTCGTGTGAATGAGCAGCTTTGTACAGTAATGGATGATTTTTTTCCCCCAAGACAATTGCTGATCAAATAGACAAAAAAGCAGGAAGCACAGGGCTCTTATTGTGAAAGATGAGCTCCCGTACATTGACCACCGTAGTCTAGATCTCAAGATCATCTGTTTAAGTTGCAATTCACTTTGACATGCAACAATCGCTATCGAGTGTCGTGCAAACACAAGCCAGTGGACATTTTGTAGGCCAAGAGTTCTCAAACTGTTTGGGTCCAGGGAAAAATCTTTCCAACAACCCCCACCATAATCCTCATGCCAGTTCAAATTGACTACGATGTGCTCCCTTAAATGCCGTGAATGATTTATTGTTTGAAATTGTTAACCTAAATGTTCATGACCTGTTTAATAGATAGGAAACTTGACTAAATTAAATTGTATTAAAGTCAATATTTATTAATTTTCCCTTGCTGACATTCACTGCTTCTACGAACTGCAAACAGAGAGGAACCAGTTTACAAAACGACAGTCAGTGTTGCCATCTTAGCGATTTGGTCGCTATATTTAGTAACTTTTCCAAGCAGCTATTTAAAAAAAATGGACTACAATTCCCACTTACAAACATACAACATGGGTGTTTTGCATCTGATAAGAAAGGAGCTTGGCGGAAGCCAGTCGCAAATGGAATTGCATTGAACATTGCCAAAAACATGGTGCAAAACATTTATACGTTGCAAAAGCAGTGATTTATTTAACCAGCCTCCATCCATCTTGGTCTTTTTCCTTTTTGGCCCACACCTGGTAGCAAACTAGGGTCCATCTGGTTCAAGTCCAGACAAATCCTTAAAGACAAGGCCTTATGTACTGAACCACTGTAAGCATTGAGGATCATAAGGATGTTCTGGAGAAGACCTTAGGCGTTAGTTTTGGTCAGGGAGAGTGGTCGTTTCCCAGAGCATTTGGGGGTTCTGTGTCTTGCTCAAGCAGCACAGATCTCTACAGCCACCACCCACAGCCTTCAGCTAAAGTATTTTGGTCCGTAACGTATCCCTTTTTGCTTCATAGCAAAAGCCATGCAGGGTCTTTTGGGTGTCCCGTAGAAGACGAGATGCAGTTGTTTTGGTCACAGAGAGGAGGGGGTCATGTCCCTCAGCATTTGGGGGTTCTGTGATCCTGCTAAAAAAAACAGCATTTCTCCGACAACCACCCCCTGCCCGTAGCTATCTAGGTCTGTCAAATCTGCGTTTTTGGTTTGTAGCAGAAGCTGCGAAGGCTCTTTGGGTTCTTCTGGAGAAGACTTTATGCAAACGTTTTACTCTGAGTGGGTGGTGTTTTGTCCCAGAGCGTTTGGGCGTTTTGTGCCATGGTCACGTGAACTGGCATCTCTCCGGCAACCACACCAGCTTTTAGCTGTCTATGTCCTTAACTTCTCCCTCTTAGGTCCATAGCAAAATCCATGCAGGGTCTTTGGGATTTTCTGGAGAAGACGAGATGGTAACATTTTAGTACGAGCCAGTGGTGCAGTTTCCCAGAGTATTTGGGGGTTTGTTGCCTTGCTCAAGGGAAACTGGACAATGCTCAGGATCAACCTGGCATCCATTGTTCTTTGTCCTTCTGTCGAGGGTCTTTTGGATGCTCAGGAAAAGATGTTGGTTTAGGAGAAGTTCAAGGTTTTAGTCTGAGTGAGAGGTATCATGTACCACTGCATTTGGTAATTTGGTGCCTCGCTCTTAGCCAAGTGGGCACTGAAACGAGCAAGAAACAAGCTGGCATCTTGTACCAAACTCTATCTGTCCTGGTCTATACCTTTGGCCTGTTTGACAAGGCCTTCTAGATTGCCACTGTAAGCATATTTGCACTGAGGATTTCTGGTATGTTCTGGCGAAGTCACCAAGATGAGATGCCGTGCAAGGAAATGACATTGCGTTAGTTTCTTGAATGGCAAATCTGTCTCTTGTTTTTGGTGGCTGTATGCAAGTCCCACAAATGTCATGCAAATGTACGTTCCTGACAAAACAATGTCTGGAAACTCCTCTGGGTCTCCTGCTGTTGACTTACTGTTGGTGTGCTGTCAATGTTTTGATTGAAGTCTTGTTGATTTGCAACGGTTTTCAGCACATTGTCCTCTTTGCACTCCGTCGTCTGCCTCGCAGCGTTCCAATCTTGGCACTGGGGAAAGATGCAGGGCTGTTTCCCATTACGGCGGGAGTCACACTCGCCTTTCTTGTCCCAATTGGAAACAGGCTATCGAGAACAATATGGACTTGACACTAACAGATGGGGACACCTTTAAATATTTTCTTTGTGTCATGTGGTTTTCTGAATTCTTTAGCGGTAGCGCAAAGTGATAGATCATCAAGACAAATTCTTACAGTACTGAAAGCAAGCACATAATCCTTGCTCGCCAAACTAAAACAGATTTATTTTTATTTTCTCTGTGGTCAGCTTTAGCTTCATTTTTAACGACACATCTGAAGAGCATCATGTTTGCTCACTTACAATTATAAATGACATTTTAAAAAGTCACTTTCGAATCAACTAAAAGCTAATACAGGGTCGTAACACGCCATATTCCACCACTAACCTATGCTAATGCAGCAGTAAAGTCATAATCATAGACCATTGCGCATCAGCGTAACACCACCCCAGAATCATGTTCAATCGCTAATTTTATTTGACACATCGCCACCAGCCAGCTGTGCACATCGAAATTAGCACTCACGCTAACTCCTCCAACAACACACCTGGGCTTTAATACTACAAAAGCGAGCAACTGTTCATATCATCTTCCCAAAGTTTTACGAAGGTCTAGAGCCATGATTGATGCATTAAATAAAACAATAAGTTGACTATGCTGTGCAGTATAAGGCAGAAACTAATCTACATGAAAATGTACCTACATGGTTGACCAATGCAATACAGCAATAGATTTTTAACAAAATAGGCTGACTCAAATATATCTAACCGAACTATTTTCACTCGTTATTGTCTAAAAAAAAAACAAAAACAAAAAAAACATTCAGGCTTTTAATCTAGAGGCAACATAATGCTGAACAGTTCCCACGGAGTAAGGAAGAGCTGGCGTTTAACAACACTTCTCAGACAGTTCAGGTGAGTTTATACATTGTTTTTCCTCAAGCTATTTTCAACACTTCAAATTGTTTAATAATGCATGAAAATAACACACCAATAGTATCGATCTGTGAAAAGATAGGGTTTCTACTCGACGGTGACTATATGTTTCTCTCATTGAATTTTATTTTATTTTTTTCTGGTAACAGTCCCATTTTATTTGTTTGTCATTATGGCTTTTTTGTTCGGTCCTAAAAACTGAAATAGAATTTAAAAAAAAAAAGACATGAAGATGGAATTTTGCTGAGAAAGTTGGACGTTTTGCCGCATATTTTATAAAATTTTAATTTTAGGGTTTACAGTCATCCCCCTCCATCGCTGGGGTTACGTTCAAGACCACAACCACAATAAGTAAAATCTGCGATATGGAACTACCCTATTTAAATACGCTCTAGGTGTGTTTTTATAGCATTTATAGCACTTAAACATTTTAAATCTTTAAACACAAGAGCAATAAATAACACAAAATAATGTACAAACACTATTGGAAAAAAAAAAGAGTAACAACTGTAATAACACAAACAAATCCTCGATGTACCGGGAACACAAAGCGTGAACCGTGATACAGCATGTGATTGCTGTACTACTGAAAAGTATAAGTAGTAAAGTATAATTATTATTATTGTTAGTTTGGCCTTAATACACCTTTACATGTACTGTACATAACTGTAGTTTTTATGGTCTTTGTTAGCTTTTTAATGTTAAAGACAAAACTGAGAGTGCTTTTATTCTAAAGAGTGCAACGATGTACAAATGTGCATTGTTTTGCTTTGCAGGGGAGTGGGGTGGGGGGGGCAGACTCCTCTTCAACCCCCCACCCACCACAGCCCACTATAGCCAGCATTCATGGCTCCCTGCAGGGGGTCAAGGTCCATTACAATGGGCAAAGATCACCCTGCCCTAAAGTTTAATTTTTTTTGTTGAACCCCAATTGTGCCGCCTCGCTGCCATGTTGATTGCGAAAGGGGAGCACGTTCATTAGGGAGGTCATTAGCAGAGTCACGAACACTGGGGGAGCATGTTCGCCACTGCGTGGAGACACTTATCTGCCGGCTAAACAAATACAAGCGGGGTCCATCTTTGTGTTACTACGAATGGTCAACAAGAATGCTGTGCTTAGGGGAGCGTGATAAGAGGAGGGAGTCGATCTCGTCATTGTTATTGTTGTTACACTCTCATCCAAAAGCGTCTTCGTAAAAACGTACACGTGCAAAACTTGAGGTGCGTTTGTATCTTTGTTACAATACACAAGAATTGCGACTTTTCGGACATTGTGGCGATATTTACATATTGCTAATGGGTCCAGTTGTGGCCATTGTGTCTCCTAATTGAGCGCCAATTACCGTCATTAGTCTGTTAGCATGTTTTGATAAAGGACTTAAGTAGCCGGGCTGGGATAGCGATCACTTCTGTCTGCCGCCAGTAATATGCAAATGAGCCCAGCACTTATCCTGGCATCAGTCTATGGGAAAGTACTCAATGCTAATCAACAGTTAGCAGACAATTAGTTTTTTATTAGTTAATCATGGGGTACATGTTCCAGGCCCACCCGCAAGAGGTGGAAATCTGTGATATAGGGAGACAAGACATTTCTCAGGTTGTACCCGTCCGAAAAGCTTTAAGCACATTTAAACATTCAAACACACTTTAAAGTCATATTAAAACACCAAGATGTTTAACAAAACCATAATTCAATCTAAAAAAAAAAAAAGTCCACTAGCTTAAAGTTTAGACGCATAAACGGGAATAGGCATTCTGCTATTGTGCTAATTTATAAACCTTTGAACAACTGCTACTTTAACACACACAGAGCAGCAACATTTACAAACTGAGCACTCAAGTAAATACAGTTCTTCCTCTGCTCTATGGGAATAACTATTACTGGGGCTCGGTTTTGTCGTCTTGTTCTTAATTATGCTGCATTTGTTCCAGTAAACCTTGTGGCAACGTGTTTCTCCGCTGAAGTTGCGCTGCTCTAAATTCAGAGTTGCCCGTGCACTGTAAAAACCCATAAATGATTGCTAAAGAAGCCACGTTATAGTCCGGGTACGCATGATGAATCGCGATATACAGTAGCTTGGGAACACTATACTAAATAAAGTCCCCCAAAATCGGGATCTTTCGGTACATTCTGAGAATTCTTTTTGGATTACATTTCAACATTTCTGTCATGTTCTCCAGCACAAAAGTCATTCTTACAATCATCCGTTAACATCATACCATACAATGACTTTATTTAATAAAAACAGAGTTACATAAATGCCAGACTGGTCCTAATTGCCAAAAAGAACGCTACTTTAGCCATTATCCATGGTTTAACAAAACGCTAAAAATTGCGTTTAGGTACATACGTGGGAGATCCAGTGATGTTGGAAATGAGTTGAAAAAAAACGTCAATTTACTGCTCGCAATAAATTGTCTTGAGAAATTCTTAAATAAACAAAATAGTGTATGCAATAAAACAAAAAATCTGAGAGAACATCTAAGGAACATGGCACTTTGTCTTCTTTTTAGGAAAGTTTTTTAGAAACATGCCACATCAATAGTTTGTCTTCTTTGTAAGGAAGTACAATGTCAATATTTTTTTATTTAATTTTTTTCATTTTTTTAGGAAAGTACAACAGGGGTCGTCTTTTTAAGAAAGTGCCAGATACATTGTCTTCTTTTTAAAGAAGTGCAACATGAATAGTTTGTCCTCTTTTGGAAAAGTGCAGCATCGATAGTTAGTGTTCTTTCTAGGAAAGTGCAACGTCCATATTTAGTGTTTTTAGTAAAGTGCAACATTAATCATTTGTCATCTTTTTAGGAGAATACAACACTTTAAGAAAGTGCCCCACATAGTTTGCCCCAGATCTTTTTAAGAGAGTGCAACATCAATACTTTTTTTTCTTTTGAGAAACTGCAACATCAATAGTGCAGTGTATGTTTTTGTTGTTGTTGAGGAAATTAAGCATGGCAACAAGTGCACCAGTAACTGTTAGATCTACATTTGTGATTACTTTGCCAAGGAAAATGATTTAGAAAAGTTTTTTGCAGCCCCACTTAACCCCCCCCCCCCCCCCCCCCCAAGACAGCTTACCATCCTTTCTCTCTTCCCGCTGGGAACTAATAACTGATGGTAATTACATTTAATGAGATCATGGGGTCGTCTTCAGGGTGCACTCTGGCAAATTGCTCTCGGCATGAGGTCTGAGGTGGGGGGCGTCGGAGTGTTCGGGGCCCCAGATTGTTTTTGGGGGTCCGACACGCAGCGAAACACGCCATTGTTTTCGTTATTCTCCCGCCGTTTGTTTCTCCAGCGGGGAAAAGCGCACATCGGTAGCGCTGTTGTTGGCTCTTTTGCAGCATTCCCTACTTCGGGGGGACTTCGGGTGGTGACTCAGCGTCTTAGCTAACCCATTAACAACTAATTGTCTCCTCCTCCCTCGCTACTTGGACAAACAGCCCAGTAGGAGAGGGGCCAGGATGGTGGGGGGGGGATGCCAGAGGGGGGTTCAAACTGGAGCCTTATAAAAGTGCAAGAGGAGCCCGGTCACTGCCACTTGTTGACGTTTGGGTTTTTGCAGCCGCTGCCTAGACGACAGACCACAAGTCATAAAACTCGTCTCGTGTCGTCCTGACCTCGTTCGATTTGCCCTCGATTTTGTCGGCCATGTTGCCCGCCGTGTGGATGGCGAGCCTGTGTCTGTGCTTCACACTGGCCGAGGCGCACATTTGGGCGTGGATGCTAAACATGCCGCACAGTCCGCCCAAAGACGGGGCCGCTGCGCTGCGGGATGTTGCGCCCCCTGCCAGAGCCCCCACGGTAGGACTTATTTTGTTGTTGTTTTCAACGTTACAGAAAATTGGACATAAAATCTTGAACACTCGTCACTCTTGTCGACAGGCGGCGTGCGACCACGACAGGGCCTGTGGGCGAGGTTTCTCCTGCGACCGCCACTTCGGCCTATGCGTGCCCCTCCGCGGGGAGGGGCACTACTGCCGCAGGGACACCCAGTGTGCGCGGGGCCTCAGCTGCATGTTCGGGAAGTGCCACCGCAGTATTCCCAATGGACAAGAGGGTGAGCGGCCGCTTCTCAATCTCTTACACTTAATAAAAGTAGTTGATTTCCTTATATTGCCTTTTATTATCTTTTTATACACATTTCCGGGTCACGTAAACCAGACCAATAGGGGTTTTGCGCAACCAACCTTCAACACCACCTGCTCAATCGCCCGTGTCTGCTTCCTTTCACCCAGGTGCTCGGTGCAAAGTGGACCGGGACTGCGGGGCGTCCATGTGCTGTGCCCGCCACCACGGCGAGCGCGTGTGCAAGCGGAGGCTGAAGCGCGGCGACGGCTGCTACGTGCCCGACGGCGGCCTGGCGTTCAGCATCAACCAGATCTGCCCGTGCGACGAGGGGTTGTTGTGTCGGGAGAATGCCGTCCCGCGCAGGACAGAGTGAGTACTGCAACAGTACTGCAAGAGTAAAACGCAGCATTTAGAAAATGGGTCTTGAAGTGGACCATTTTGAAAACACTGAATGATGCATCTTTACTGAAATGCAGGCAAGCGTGCTGTAAAATGGGGCTGTTGTGTGTTAATGAAGTGTACTTTTACAATGACCAGCAGATGTACAGGTGAATGAATGAATTTATCTGGAACATGCAGAAGCGGCAAAAGTACTCACAGTCTGTACTTGAGTAGAAGTACAGATAAAAAATAAAAATAAATAAAAGTACTGATTTCAACTCCTTTGCTTAAGTAGAAGTTGACAAAAATGATAGTTTCGGAAATGTACTTAAGTATAAACGTAAGGGGTAAAATACCCTTCACTGCACACAGAATAGATTTCTTCTTTCATTAACTTGCTTCTACTGAAAAGAAATTGAATTACTGGACATGCTGTCCAAATGTGTTTCCATAGCTTTGTTAACTGACCATGAAAAAAAACATGAAATTAGCTAATGATAACAACAGAAATTATTTTGCCAAAGTAAGAAGTAGAAAGTACACGTACTGTATCTGTTTTCAAATGTAGGGGGTAAAAGTTAAAAGTTGTCCCCAAAAAAATAAATAAAAAATACTTAAGTAGACCTAATATACTGATACCTGTAAAATCTACCAGGACTCAAATATTTGTTACTTATTACCACTGTCAACATCTGACTAGGATCCAGTAAAAACAAACAAATCAAAGTAGCCAAACAATACTAAAAGTAATAAAACTAAGTAACTACCAAAACTATTTAAATGTTCAAAAAGGAGTGGGAAGACACATAAACTCATTTAATCCTGCTGCTTCTCCCCAGGTCATTTGGAAAAGAAAATGTCCTCTCCTGTCTTCACACAGACGTGTACAAATTCTCACATCCATAAAAGAAATTGTCCTGACATGCTCATGTATACAGTACATATAATATTTGCATACATACATGTTTAAAAATACGAGAAAAAGAAAAGTAAAAATCAATAAATCTGTGAGCGCCCTGTGAATTCCTTAACCAAATATCTCGAATGGATTAAAGACATTGTTGTCTCTTTGCAAAAATTCTCATTTTTACTGGCTTATTCACGTCGAGGTGGCCTAACTTCCACTTTTTTGTCTTCCAGGAGGGATTTTGCATACCAGGCGGAGCGCACAAGCTGGACGTGCCAAGTGCCCAAACACTAACACCGAGCTTTATATCAATTACTATTTATTGACTCCATTGTACAGAATTGTGTATATGAAATTTGTGTCGTTTTCTCCATGTTTTGATAGTTTCTTTTTATGTTTTTAACTTGAAGCACTACACTGACCTGTTGTCATCATAACACGTTTGCTGTTCTCCAATAGAACCAATAAAGAACTGAAAGTGTGCCGTAATAAGCCTGTCAGGTTTATTCTGTAAACCTCCAGATACTTGCACCAAACAGAGACTGGAGACAAAGAAACACAACCTGAGCCAGCGCACCAAGGTTTTCCAACGTATCCCTCCGCTTTGCTCCTTTTATTACAGCTTGAGTAGGTGGTATTACAACCCCAATTCCAATGAAGTTGGGACATTGTGTTAAACATAAATAAAAACACAATACAATGATTTGCAAATCATGTTCGATCTATATTTAATTGAATACACTACAAAGACAAGATATTTAATGTTTAAACTCATAAAAT